>NC_142651.1:110146111-110298472 GCF_055504915.1 Nelumbo nucifera
CAGTTCAAACAGATCAAGATGAAAGACTGACCAGTCTGACTTTGACTCGTCTTCCCTATCTCTCTCTCTCGGTCTTTTAATTACCACCACCATTTGGTCTTGTGGCTTGGGATAGCCACAACCTAGTGGTGGTGGATACTTGTGAACCACCATTACTGCTTGCTTGACCTGGACCACCACAGCCATGCTAGTGGACGAGTCGACAGCATCAGCATACAAGCAAGCTGATGGTTTATTTTAGGGGCCATCCAATAACTGCTGACTTGGTTAAATTAAACTGTTTTTCTTGCTTTGTCTTCATCGTCTCTATCCATTTCAAGTTAAAGGAGTGTTAACCAATGTGTATGGTTTTGTTTTCAAACAAAAGCGACTGCCACTTCAACTTGGCTGTTCTGGTTTGACAGCCTCAGCATGGGCTGTTGGTTCACCCAATGAGGGCAGATTCAGTCCTTACAAAATTTGGTTTACACCGTTCTTTCAGCCGTGCATTGGAAATATCTTTATACTTGTATCCTTTTATCATGGGAAGATGTTTCTAATACACGACTGAAAAAGGCTGTGAGAATGGTATAAACAGAATTTTCTGAGGACCAAATCCTTATCTCACCCAACTATGCATTTGACACATGAACTAACGTGTCATGTCAGGAGAGCCCTGTTCACAGCTGAGGCTGTCCAATTTAGACAGTCAATTTCATGGTTTTCAAAACCGGACCGGACCGGGAAAACCAAGAACCGGTTACCTGACCGACTTCATTTTCCCCCAAAACCATTGATTTTGGTCAACAAACCGTTGAACCGGCCAGTTAACTGTTCGAACGGTTTTGACCGTTTTCTATTTTTTTAAATTTTTTGTCAGAACAGGCCAGCCGTTTGAGTCGAACGATTGGACCGCTTGAACCGGCAACCGGACCCCTAACCGGTTCGGTTTTAAAAACCATGGTCAATTTTTCCGCATATAGAAGCTTCCACCTTCATACCAAATGGAGGACCATTTATATTTTGCTGCCCTTACATTTAATTTTTCGTTATTAATGTAGCAAATTAATATAGCAATATGTCTTGACGCTCAAAAATCAGGTAAGCCCATTGGAGTAGCCTTGGGCTAAAACCGTAAAGCATGGCCCCGGCCTTTGATATATTGATGTGGACCCAATTTGAATTGGATGAAGTGATATAAGGTGGGGCTACATCAATGCATGGGAGGCCTTGATTTTATGATTTTTAGGGATGCAAATAGATCGGACTGGATTCGAATCTGATAAGGGTGTTGAATATCCATACCTGATTTGATCCGATTTAATTTTTAATAAATTAATAAATTATCAAAAACTAAAAATAAAAGTATATATCTATATCTATCTATTTTTATATATATATATATATATATATATATATGTTTTGTTTTTTAGTAAACAAATAGAATGTATTACAGATTTTGTTATTCTTCAGTAAGTTATGACTGCATATATCAGTCACACACCGGTCTGACTGAGATAGGCTACAAAAGATGAAATACATTTTCATCTCAAATCCCTTCAAAATCACAAAATCTGCCGTTGCACATGATTGATTTCATTGAAAATGCTAGATATAATTTCAAGGGAAATTCTATGATAGTGGAAGGGCTTTCACCGATCAAAGCACCCTCCAGAATTTTAATAAATACAATCTGATTGGTCACCTCTTTTACGATATTGATTGATTGGTTGTAGGTTTTTTTCCATATCATGGCTTCCCAGTATCATAGTCGTACAACAGATGTCTTGTTGGTCCATCAAATCCAATATAAATTCATTAAGGGTGGATTGGGTCAATTTGACTCAATTCACCCTGAATATTGGTTCAATTTGACTCAATCAAATATAAATCCATTAAGGGTGGATTGGGTGTAATCCAATCCAATTTTCAGTTTGGACCATTAAGTTTGGACTGGCACAATTCAATATGTCTTGTTGGTCCATCCAATCAGTCCATATATGAAGTTAAATATATTACTATTACATGATATTATATATAAATTTTGACTATAATACCAGAAAGACAGCATACCCAAAAAACTTATAGCCAATTAATTGGCATCACAATTGTTCCTAGGGCAAATTTCTTAAAAGTATTCCCGAGTTTTAAGAAATTGACTTATTCATCCCTACTGTTTAGAAATTGACTTAAACTATCCTTAAACAATTGATTAAATGCAAGCACCAACATTTAAATTTTACCCATCTTTCTTTAAATTTTCAAAATGTAATATTTGAATAAACCTACATCATTTGAATAACCGTTAACAGAAATGCAAGCACCAAACCTATTGCCCCACACCCTTGAAAGTCATCTCTTCGGTTTCTTTTAAAATTTACGGTGAAAATTAGCGGCCCTTGTCTTAGATCCTAATTCTCTATTAACTTCTTATTTTTAGTTTCTAAAGTAATATTACTTCGGACGCATAAGAGAAATAGAGTTTGTTTAAACTTAAAACAAGAATCGCGGTTATAAATCGTCAGGTTTTTCTGATGCTCATTGTCGGAAAAAATAAACACCACCTGTCAAGAATCAAGCGTTGTTTCTTCTCGGTGAAATTTACTACAGACTGATTTACCTAGTTTGACCAACATCCATCAACGTTGTCTCCTCCTGTAGCGGCTCTGTCTCCCACATCTCAGCCGCTGACGCCATCGATTCTACCAGGAGCGCCGTCACCCTCGAATTCTATCTCTCCGGTTACTCCAGTAGCTCCATCGCCACCCTCGAATTAATATGCTTTAGCTTTGAAATGGTTACTAATACTGGAGTTCACTTGTTTCCTTATCTCCGTGACTTTAGCTCATTTCTATTTTTTAAAATCGTTAGATGACACAGGTCTGTTTTTCCCAACGTTTTTAAAATCGGATTGGACAATCGTTATGGGGTTCGGTTCTCAGGTTGAATGGTCTGTTCGTCTGGTCCTAAGAGAAATTGTCAAAAATTCATCATGAGTTTCAGCATTCTCTTAAACTCACCATAATTTCTCAAAATGTCTAAAACTCACAATGTCATTATGTTTTTATTTTCCAAAGCTCACCTCTGTTAGTGCCCATTAATGCTTTTTAATAGAGGTTGATGGTGTGCGATCTAGAAGCACCTAGCTCGAGAATTGCTTAGACGTACTCGCATGGCGAGTTAGATCAATATGCAAAACATCGAGGTGCTTTGGCCCCGAACTAAATTAGGGGCCAAGGTGCCTTTATGCTAAGATGATCTTACATCGAGGTGCTCAAGCTCTCGAGCTCCTGAGCTGCTAACGAGGCTTCCTTGTTGAGTTGTCATCTTACTGGCTGATCACATCCACGTGACCTCTACTTACTAGGTCGTGCCAAATCACTCTCCATCAGAGGTGTTTACGTCCGCATAAATAACAATTTTCATGATCAAATTACTCTTAAATGGCGAGTTAGAGGAAAATGGTGCATTTATTCGAGATTTTTTTTGTCTTTTTCAGTTTTCATTTTTTTTTTTGCATTTTTAGTGTTTTGTTATAATTTCCAATGTTTTTTATAATTCCTGTTTTTTTTACATTTTTCTATTTTCTACAATCTATAAATTTTCCTGTATTTTTTGTTGTTTACTTGCGATTTCTGTGTTTTTCTATAATTTTTTATGTTTTTTCTACAATTTTTATTTTATGATTTTGTTTTTCAATTTCTATAGTTTCTATAATTTGAAAATAATTTTTTATTTTGTTTGCAATTTTTATAATTTTTTATATTTTTGTAATTTCTATGTCTTTATGTATTTTATATTTGAAAATATTGTTTGAACTTTTTCCTTTTCTCATGTCTAAATATTAATATATATATATATATATATATATGCATATATTTTATATTTATCTATGAAGATTAAAATAGTAATATATTAACACCCGTTAGTCTGTTTAACGTCGAGTTAGTGACATGGTGAGTTTTAGACATTTTAAAAAGTTGTAGTGAGTTTAAGAGAAATGTGGAAAATGTATGGTGAGTTTTAGACAATTTCCCCCCCCCAAAAAAAAGCCAAAAAAGCTGTTGTCTAAGTCGATAGATCGATGATTCAATTGTCTGGGTCAGCGGTTCATTGATCTAATCAATGGTTTTGACCAAAAAAAGATTTTGGAGATAAAACCAAACCGGTTAAGTGATCGATTCTCAATTTTTCCAATGCGATCATCAAGTCCGGTCCGATTTTGAAAACACTCGCTTTTCCCTTTAATAATAGTTAATAAATTAATTTATTACATTGATTTTAGTTGTTCAGCTTAACTACAACAGGTGGCCCCTGTCCTGTGGCAATGGTAACAGTTGGGCATAACTGTTGTTATGAGATAGACAAAAGGGACCATCAAAGATGATATAGTTGGTTACAACTGCACCACTAGTGGTGGAGCTGCTGGAAGAGGCACCTTGGGGCCCTTCGGCTCTTGGTTCTCCTTGTGGTAGCTGAGAAGACACCTGTATATTTCTACATTGTCAAAGGGCACTGGCGGAAAACTTGGTAATATTGGGTTTAACCGTTGCCAATAAAAGGATAATATTGAGTTTTATAAAAATTAAACGTTACCTGGTTCACATGTGCACAGATTGTGATGCAACACAGACGTTTACATCAAGGGTATAGCTAGTCAATTATCAAAAAACTTAAGAATCCGTACAGCTAATCAATTTTCTAAATCATAAAAGTATTTAAAAAAAAATGCCCCTTTATTTAATATTATTATATATAAATATACTAATTGGACCTGAAGACGAAATTAGGCCCAACCCTAGAAATTTATGAGCTGGGTCGAGCGAAAAATGATCACCCTTGAACTAATTCACCGTTGAAGTGCTGAGCGTAGATGGTTGTGAACATCTCCTGATAATGTCCCACGCAAAATCGAGATCACATCTCCACCCCACAATGTCCCACAGCACAACCCCACGTGTATTGGGAACATCTCCTGATAATGACATGATCGGTTTTGGTACTATTATTAGGAGATGTTCTCAATATACGATGGGGATGTGCTATGGAGCGTTGTGGGGCAGAGATGTTAACTCCGTAAAATCGTGCATAGTGAATTAGTGATCTATGAGACCAATAAAAAAGTTAATACACCAGTGTTCCATATAGGTGAGGCGCGGGCCTATACTTTATAGTATGGAACACTGACGTGTAAGTATTCACTCCTCAACCCGATCATAAATAAATATATATATATATATATTTTATGTTTTATATTTAATTTTTTAATAAGGGAAAGTGAGAAAATTCTCATATTTCTTAGTCTAAAATATTTTATAGCATAAATTTAATTTTTTTAATAATATCACTATTATTTAATAAATTTAAATTTAATTTTTATGTTTAAATCTTTTGAACAAATAAACCAAATAAAAAATAAACCCAAACCAATACAACCCGAGTTGGTAGGTTTTCACTAATGGTTAATCAGTTTTGGGTGATAAACTCCCAACTTGACCAAGTCAAATTGGTTGGTAAAACAGCCCGCAATTGAATTGAACTAATCCTTGAATGCTCCTAATTTAAAATAAATTAATAGTCTAATTTCTAATAATTATTGAAAAATTATAGCAAAAGTACACAATCATTGAAAATAAAATTATAATGAAAATATAATAGATATCTAATAAAAATACAATAAATATTGAAAATATTAAATTAGTCAATAAATAGCGTAATCTCAAATAATAGTTTAATCTATAATAAATATTAATCTATAAATTATAAAAAATATATAAATACTAAAATAAATTTATAAAAAAAATATAATAACTATGATAGATTAAATTTCAAAAGTTAAATAATATTTGTTTAATCTCCAATAGACAATTTTCTATTAAATAACAAAACAAAATAAATTTATAAATAATTATTGAAAATAAAATAAATATTAATTTTAGTATATATAAATATATAATCAATATACACTATTATTGTAAAGTTATTACTATAAAATATTAATTTTTTTGAAGGTTATTTTCTATAATTATTAATTGATATAAGTAAAATTAATTATTTACTATATTATTTAGTTATTTGAATAATATTATTATTTAAAATTTTAAAATATTAATTATTTATTGAATTTAATAATTCATAAAATTGTAATTAGTAATATTATTACATAATTCGTTATTAATTTATAAAATATTAAATTATTATTAATATAAATATTATAAAATCTATTATAATTATTTTTCTACTTTTAAAAAATTTCTAAAATTTATTACATAATTTCGTTATTTTAACTATTTAAAACTTAATCATGTTAAATATTTCATTATTTAAATATTTAAATAGCATGTAAAATATTTAAAAATTTTGATTATTTGAAATTTATTTATTTTAATGTTAGAATAAATCTCTTAAGCTACCCTTACTTTTCACAAAATTGAGAAATCGTACACTTAACTGTTTTGATAACTGTCTAAAACCTCCCCCATCACACTCCGTTCAGATCATGTAAGTAGTGATTATTTTAAATTTCCTAAAATACCTCTTATTGTTCGCCACCGCTGTTAGAAGTTGCAGCGGTGGCGACGATTTTGGTATCGTCGTCCCATGCGACAGCGGCCACTGCAACTTCCGAACAGGGAGTTCGGCTATATCAGCCCTTTTGTTCTCACCCAAGAAACTGGTGGCGCCCCTTACGCAACGTCGTCGAGGAGTTCAGCGGTTCTAATCTGGGTTTGCTATAGGGATTCAATTTGCTGTATTTCAGCTCCGAACAACAACAACAAGCACAGTATGATGGTTGGTCCCTTCCAGGCACGCCTTCAACGGAAGACAGAGTGTCTAATGAACATTGGGGATCATATCCATCACTCGATAGAGCAGTAGCGGTAGAAGGTGTTGATTCCATTGGAGTTCCAATAGAACGATTCAATCCAATTGCAGATTCTACGCCTCTTAGGAGCGGCTAGCCCCAGCCCTTCGATAGACAGACAAATGGGGATGGAATAGAGCTTGTTAGCGGATAGCCTTAATGAATAGATGGATTGGAAGATTCGACGCACCCACTTGGACTCCCATTTCTTCAGATCGATCCTTTGCACTCGCTCCAAATCGCCTTTTGAACGAAGGAGATAGGAATCCGTTATCTACCTTTCATCCGATAGATGGAAGAGTGCTTTCTGTCGGAGTTTGCCCTGATGCAGCGGTAGAAGGTGTTGATTCTGTTGCTTTCTGATGCAGAGGTGACCTGATATCTTTCATACATATGGAATTCTACGCCTCCTGGGCAGCTCCAAAAATGTCTGTGGAGTTGAAGCACCTCCAAGGTGCCACTCTCTGTAGTGTAATTCATAGGAGATGTTCGCAGCTTTTCTTTATCAAGGGGAGGTAACCTCTGCACCCAAAGATGAAGAGGACCGTTTGGGAATTCCCCCAATGGCTGAGGGACCACTAGTTGGCCAAGCGCCAAAAAACTATGGAGGCCCCCATTTTTTACTTGTCTCCTGCTCCTTCTACCGCCGTTGCTCTATCGAGTGGTGGATATGGTCCCCAATGTTCATTTGACACTCTTTCTTCCGTTGAAGGCGTGCCTGGAAGGGCCAACCATAATACAGTGCTTGTTGTTGCAGTTGGGGGCTGAAAGACAGCGGACTGAATCCCTGTAGCAAAGCCAGATTAGAACCGAAGCCACGATATTCGCTGCGTAAGGGACACCACCATTGAAACCTGACCAACCCATCCATAGTATACCAGCCCCAGCTACGTTTTTCATCCGTTGGGTTTTAGCTTGAAAATTTAATGAATAGTGAAGGGCAAATTCGATATTTTATTTTTTCGTTGGTATTTATCAGCGTGTCAATTGTTAGAAAACTTAAGGTACTTAAAGACAATATGTAAACAGAGTAAGGGTACAATTTGTCAATTTCGTGAATACTAGGGTAATTTAAGAGATTTACCCATAATGTTATTATGTAAAATTAAGTATTTTTTATTTAATTGTTTTGCTATTTTTAATGTTTTATTATTTAACATATTTAGTTCTTGAAATATTTACATAATGTTTTATTTTTTAATGTTAACTTTTTTATTTGAATAGCATTTAAATAGAATAATTCATAAAATTATAATTTATATCGTTACTACATAATTTCACGATGAATTTTTGTAAAAATATAGAATTATCAATAATATGAATATTATTAAATCTATTATAATTAATTTTCGTGTTTTGAATAAATATTTTAATTAGTATATAATTTTGTTATATAGGTAAATAGGAGTTAGAAATTAGTGATAGTTTAGGAGATAACCTTTCAATCTCTACTAAATTATAGGTAAATAGGAGTTAGAAATAATTTAGGAGATAAATAGGAATTAGAGACAATTTAGGAGAAAGTGGGGGAAGTGGCGCCACTTAGCTTAACATTAGAAAAGATAATCCCTCTTTCTTTATGTTTGTTAGAAATAGTTAAACCTATATTATTTCCTTATTGGTATGGGTAATTATGTGGAATTAAAAAAAAATAGGAAATTAGGAAAGGGGTTTGGAGCAAGGAGAGGCATGGTGACATGGACTGTATTGCTATATACATATATATAGATAGATAGATAGATAGATTAATAATCATCTTTATTTAATATACTACTTTTAATATTTCTTTGCAATAAAAATTAACAACAATTAATTTTAGATTGGGTTGTTTATAAAACTTAAGGATGGCAATTTTCCCTATTTCCCTGATCCCCAAGGGGATTTGCCTTGAATGGGGTAGGGATGGGGATGATTTTCCCCCCACAAGGATGGAGATGGGGAAATTTTCACCGATGTTGGTGGGGATTGGGAGAGCACTCCCTATGCCACATGGACCTCGATCCCGGCCCCATGGGATCCCCACTAATGGTTGGAATTTGAATCACGGGGAGTGGGGATTCCCTTGGAGACGGGGACGGGGATAACTTTGTCCCTATTAGCGGGGATAGGGATGAGGACGTTGATGGGATTTTCATGGGGACGGGGATGGGGAGAGGCTCCTCGTCCCCACCCCGCTCCATTGCCATTTAGAATCAAATTAATGAAATTGACCAACCTAATTTCTAATATTTCCAATAGGCTTTGGTTCAACAATTTCCCAACCCGACTGGGTTGGATCAGTTTTGATTTGGCCATTTGTAACTGACTAAAATTGAACGACCCCACCATAGATATGTATTAATATTTTATATTTTAAATGTGCTTTTTAATATGGGAAAGTAGGAAAATTCCAATATTTTTTAGGCTAAAATAGTTTATATCATAAATTTAATTTTTAAATTTATTTTTTTAATAATGCCATTGTAATTTTCTAAATTTAAACTTAATTTTAAATCTTTGAACCGACCAACCAAACCGGAAATTGACCAAAACCGATATAACCTGAGTGACCAATCTGCCAACCTGACTAGGTCAATTTGGTTGGCCAAACAACCTACAACTGAACCAAACCAACTCGTGAATAATTATTTAATCTCCAATAATTATTAAAAATTTATAGCAAAAATACAAAATAAATTTAACTTAAAAAGAGAAGTAACAGTAGTTTAAACTCCAATCATTATTGAAAATTTTCTATTAAATAACAAAACAAAATAGATTTATACATAATTACTAAAAATGTATTTATCACAAAAAACGATAAATAATTACTACAATATAATAAATATTAATTTTAGTATAGATAAATATATAATAAATAAAGATTAAGTTTTTTAAATTATTATAATAAACAATATTTTTTAAAGTTATTTTCTAGAGTTTTTAATTTGTATAGATGAAATTGGTTATTTACAATATTATTTATTTATTAAAGTAATATCATAATTTAAGTTTTAAAATATTAATTACTTGTTGAATTTAATAATCCATAAAATTATAGTACTATTAATACATAATTTTGTTATTTTAACTATTTAAAATCTAGATATGTTAAATATTTTTTTATTTAAATATTTAAAATCTTAATCTATTTATTATAATTGAAAGTTATTCAGTAACTATTTAAAATATTAATTTTAATATTTTACTTTTTAAGATATTTATTTATTGAAATATTTAAATAATATTTTATTTTTAATGTTAGATTTTTATTATTTGAATAAAATTTTTATTGAATAATCCAAAAAATCATAATCTATATTGTTTGTACTTAGTTTTGTAATGAATTTTGTAAAAATATATAATTATTAATAATATGAGTATTATTAAATTGATTATAATTATTTTTTTGTCTTTTTAATAAATATTTTAAAGTTATTATATAACTTTGTTAGAATATTCAAATAAATTCTTAAGTTTTTTAATTCAAACTTTCTTTAGATAGACGTAGATAAAAAGTGGGGGAGAAGATAAATAAGAATTGGAGAGAATTTAGGAGAGAATCATCCACTTGACCAAGATCGACCTTATCTTTCTTTGATCAGAATCATCCACTTGACCCCTCACTCTAACCAATTCCCACCTACCAAATAGTAGCTCAAAATTCCCTCGTTTGACCCCTATCAAGCCTAGATCCTATTTTAGCAAATCTCATTAATTAGAGCTTACCATCCATCATCTCGTCTTCATATGACCAATCAGAACTTACCATTGTATTCGGAGACCCAAAAAACCTCAACACGTCAACTTTCATGACCAAACACTTTCATTTGACCATTGAAAAAGTAAGATTCCATTTTGTATCCTCTCGTTGATTGAAAAACCATAAGCTAAGACTATGATCTAAACTAAAACAACCAATCTACACCTCTCATCAAAGATTTATCACTTCCATTAGATTCAGGACATTCAAAAGTGCCAACCCACCAAATATCACCCCAAAATTCCCCTGTTTGACTCTTCATCAAACAAAGATTCTATTTCAGTAGATCTCGTTGATCCAAAATTGTTAGCCATAAATCTCAATCATCCAGACCCTATTTGACCAATCAGACATCACCACTGTGTTCAGAGACTCGAAAAACCCCAATGCATCAAATTCCACATCCTAATTCATCTGTTTGACCGTTAAACTGGAAAATACCATTTCGACACACCAGATTAAATTGCGATATCATCTATTCCATTCAGAAGCCTCAA
Source organism: Nelumbo nucifera (assembly GCF_055504915.1). Lineage (NCBI taxonomy): Eukaryota > Viridiplantae > Streptophyta > Magnoliopsida > Proteales > Nelumbonaceae > Nelumbo > Nelumbo nucifera. The sequence continues at coordinate 110,157,195 of NC_142651.1, forward strand.
AAGGGTGATGGCTGATGTCAGACCCATTCTTAACTCATTAGAACACTTGGACCAATGAAACAGAGCCTAATAGGGTTAAAAAAGCTCAAAATACCAAATAACCCCTACTTAAATCCAAGAAAAAACAAGATAGCATTTAAAAGTTCTTCAAATTTATGTTTTTTGCCACTATCAGCTCCAAATACGGGGCTGCAACATCTGACACGCCCCAAACTCCCACTGGACGCACAAAACCCATGAAAGCCACCCCCAAATCAAAGAAAATGTTTCACCAAATAGGTAAGTTTGACTGAACATTTATTTCTTTGGAGAATCTTTACCTGTTTTTGTGAAAAAACTTTGTTAAATCCTAGGACTGTAATTGGATGAGTTTCAAACCCATCTCCCTCAATTTTCTCTATAAATAGAAACCCAGCTCGAGGGAGGAGGGGGGACAGAAGAGGGCAGTTTCCCAACTTCTATGATACACCATTTCTGCTTGTAATCCTGAAATCCCTCAAGCCAAGCTCAAGCTTCATCCCCAATCTTCCAAACTTAACACCAAAAATGCTCAACCCAACTCTAGCCTAGCTCAAGAACCCATTTGAACTCCATTCTATCTAATCTTTGCTGCTAGAAAACTTTCGTTAAGGTACATACAAAAGGTAAGTCATTTTTTATTTTTTTTTGGGTTGCTTGAGGTTCTAAAATATTGGAGAACCATCGTTTTCAATTTCTTCTTGATTGAGAATAGAGGCAGAAAGGCAACGGTCTTATGGAAATCAGTGCCTAAGACCTGATAACATCACCTCAAAATCGGTCTTAGGAGAAATTGGAAGCATGTTCCTCTAGATTTAAGAAATTCCTGCAACCATTTTTGTTTTTTTTTTTTAAAAGAAACTGAGCTTGAACAACTCCCGTATTGGGCTGCGACAACAACTTGGAGAGAGGGATGACTAATACCTTCCCTATATCCTTAGGACCCAAAATCTTTCGGTTATGTGCCTTTTCCATGGAAGACAAAGTCACTATCAAAGACTTAAGTCGACTTTTTCGAATTTAAAAAAGATAACCCATTTCCTCTAAAAAAATGGGTGACGACTCCATCTTTCCGTGTCGACCATGAGTTTCCTAGAGCTTACAATATTCATATTATCAATAATTCTATATTTTTACTAAATTCATCATGAAATTAAAATTATAATTGTAGGAATTATTCAATTTAAATGTTATTCAAATAATAAAAATTTAACATTAAAAAATAAAAAAATATTTCAATATTTCATAACTAAATATCTTAAATAAAAAACATTAAAAATAGTTAAATAATTATATAAAATACTTAATATTACGTAAATATCATTAAAATAGATAAAATTCAAATAATGAAAAGTTTTAAATGTTTTACATATTATTTAAATATTTAAATAGCGAAATATTTAACATGACTAAATTTTAAATAGTTAAAATAATGAAATTATGCAATAAATTTAAGAAATTTCTCAATTGTAAAAAATAATTATAATAGATTTTATAATATTCATATAAATAATAATTTAATATTTTACAAAATTAATAACAAATTATGTAATAATAGTAAAATTATAATTTTACAAATTATTATATTCAATAAATAATTAATATTTTAAAATTTTAAATAACAATATTATTTCAATAACTAAATAATATTGTAAATAACTAATTTCACTTATATCAATTAATAATTATAGAAAATAACTTTCAACAAAATTATATTTATTAGTAATAATTTTACTATAATAGTGTATATTCATTATATATTTATATATACTAAATTTAATATTTATTTTATTTTCAGTAATTATTTATTGTATTTTGGATAATTATTTATAAATATATATTTGTTTTGTTATTTTATAGAAAATTGTCTATAATTATTGGAGATTAAACAACTATAATTTAGCTTTGAAATTTAATTTATCATATTTATTGTATTTTTGTTATAAAATTATTTTTAGTGATTATATATTTTTATAATTTATAGATTAATATTTATTAGAGATTAAACTATTATTTGAGATTACACTATTTATTGACTAATTTTGTTTATTTTCAGTATTTATTATATTTTTGTAATTATTGTGTTTTTATTAGATATCTGATGTAACTGTTTCTGGTCACGTTCCATTTTTTGTGATGTATAAATTTTTTTGGCTAAGTACCTCGTTATTTGACCTGGTGGTGACGTGCCTTGGTGATGAGCTACTTGGTGGCGAACTCCCTGGTGGAGAATTGCCTGGTGGCGAGTTCCCTGGTGGCGAACTGCTTGGTGGTGAGCTCCCTGGTGGCGAACTGCCTGGTGGCGAACTCCCTGGTGGCGAATTGCCTAGTGGCGAGCTGCCTGGTGGTGAACTCCTTGGTGAACTGCCTGGTGGCGAGCTCCCTAGTGACGAACTGCTTGGTGGTGAGCTCCCTGGTGGCGAACTGCCTGGTGGCGAGCTGCCTGGTGGCGAACTGCCTGGTGGCGAGCTGCCTGGTGGCGAACTGCCTGGTGGCGAGCTGCCTGGTGGCGAGCTGCCTGGTGGCGAGCTGCCTGGTGGCGAGCTGCCTGGTGGCGAGCTGCCTGGTGGCGAACTGCCTGGTGGCGAGCTGCCTGGTGGCGAGCTGCCTGGTGGCGAGCTGCCTGGTGGCGAGCTGCCTGGTGGCGAGCTCCCTGGTGGACTCATCATTTGACCTGCTCCTAGGCGGTCTGCAACTCAGAGGATGGTGGAGCTCCCTGGTTCAGCGCAACCCGACTACCCTCTGCATGAGGTGATTTCCTCTCCTTTGTAGGCGGCGGGAGTTTAGGGACCTGCGAGAACTGAATCAGAGGACCCGGGGGTATTTTCTCGGCGGCGACTCTCCGATGCCTAAGTTAGCATTCTGATTACAGAGAGCTTGGAAAGAAATGAGAGAGCTAGAGGGCAGGGGTTACCATCCCTTTTTCCCTCTTCCCCCCCTTTGGGGGGTGAGGTCTTTATATACCGGAGTCCTCGTGGGTTAGGTGGGTGAAAAGCCTCCAAACGGTAAGACTCGTCACATCCCGTCAGAACCGAGGTACGGTGGTGAACTCCTCGAGGTCGTCAGGCTGACGCTTGTGTCAGGCGGCCAGGTCGGCGCTTGGGCCAGGTTGTCAGGGCGGCGCCTGCGTCAGTCGGCGGGTCGGTGTCTGGGCCAGGTTGTCAGGTCGGCGCCTGTGTCAATCGGCGGGTCGGTGTCTAGGCAAGGTTGTCAGGTCGGCGCCTGTGTCAGTCGGCGGGTCGGTGTCTTGGCTAGGTTGTCAGGCAGGAGATCTTCCTGCGATATGCGAAACTACTCCTGTACCGAGCTACCCTACAAGGGGCGAGCTGCCCGGGGGAGCTATGCCGAGCTGCTTGTGGCGAGCTCTGCCGAGCTGCCTGGCTCCTTGGTGGCGAGCTCCTTGTAGGGCAGCCTAGCTCCTTAGCGAGCTCTTTGGTGAGCTACTGAGCTCCTTGGCGAGCTCCTTGGTGAGCTACCGAGCTCGCGGGGTACGCCGCTATGGTTCATCGGTGGGCGTCTTATGGGCGGCTAGGTCGGCCACGTCAGATCATGTGCCAGGCCGATCCAGGTCGGCTAGGGCGCGCAAGCCGCGCAGGCCGCGCTAGGTCGCGCGCAGGCCGCCCGTAGCCCGCGTGCAGGTCGCGCCAGGCCGGCCAGACCGGTGCCCGGGTGGAATACCAACTTGGTAAGTTGTTGCTTGGGTGTTTGCCTAGTTGTCACGAGGTGCCACGTGTCGCAATTTCACTAGAGGGCCAAATCTGCCCTCATCAATATCTATTATATTTTTATTATAAATTTATTTTCAATGATTTTGTACTTTGCTATAAATTTTCAACAATGATTGGAGATTGAACTATTGTTATTTATTAGAGATTAGACTATAAATTTAGCTGAAATTAGGAGTGTTCAAGGATTGGTTCAGTTTAGTTGGAGGTTGTTTTGACAAGAAAATCGATCTGGTCAAGTTGGGAGTTTGTCATCTGAAACCGATTGACCATTAGTTTAAACCCGCCAATTCGGGTTGTATCGCTTTGGGTCTATTTTTAGTTTGGTTTGTTTGTTCAAAAGATTTAAACTTAAAAACTAAAATTTAAATGGCATAAATTACAATGATATTATTAAAAAATAAATTTATGATATAAAATATTTTAGACTAAAAAACATGGAAAATTTCCTACATCCCCGTATTAAAAAATTAATTTTAAAATATAAAATATTAATATATATTTATGATCAGATCGATTTAGTTTTGATCGATTTACAAATAGCCAAACCGAAACGAACCTAACTTGATCAAGTTGAAAAATTTCTAAACAAAATTCGCTCGAAAATATTAAGAAACCGATTGACAAAATTATAGCAGGCAACTTTTTGCCCTGAATATCAATAAAAAGTTATATTTTTATAAAATAATTAAAATAGGGTAACTTTTTTTAGAAAAATATCAAAAAGGGTATTAATACTGTTCATTGTCTTCCTCTGCTGCTCTCTTAAGAGGAAGATTATGGAATGATATTTTTTCCCTGAATAAGGGCAGTGGTTGAAGGTTTTCTTGTAGAGGTGACACGAAAAATAGGTGTAGCCGATGAGTATCTGTGTGGGAGTCGATTTCCAATACTGGATACCCACACACCTACAACAATATTTCTGTGTCCCACCATATCGTTTGGTTTCATGTATGTCGAGCAACTCAAACTATTAGGCATTCCAACGTGTATGTGTAACGCTACGGTGACGCCATTCACGTCTTCATTGTCGACCGTCTCATGATTTTCATCTACTGCTGTGTGGCCGGCCGAAGCAAGCAGCTCAGTAATGGTAGAGGCTCCATAGAATTTTGGGTTGTATTATTTGTGTCTGGACAGAGCACAAGACTCATTATCCTTAGCAAAAGAATTAGCCACGGGATTTGAGTAATCACGACAATCTACAGAAAACTCCATGCTTAATACTTTAATTCTGATCTGATGTATCTGTATCTACACTGCTCTTCACAGACTACACTTGTCTCGAAATCTTGGCATATATATGTTTACATAAATTGTAGACAACGTTGAGTCCTCAAACGAATACAAGATCAACGCCCACTGCCCTCAAACGAATTGGGATTGCTGTAAAATATTTTCTTGGGTGAGAAAAGAAAAGGAAGACGATGAACACCCTTATTGAGGGCAAAAATATCATTCATCGTCTTTCTTGAGGGAGCAGGAAGACCATGAATAGTATTAATGCCCTTTTTTAATATTTTTTAAAAAAGTTATTCTATGTTAATTATTTTACAAAATATATTTATTATGTATTTTTTGAAATGGGATTCTTCAAAAAGAATGAATTAGTAATATCTTAATAAAGCATAAAAGTACGGAGAATATTTTTATATATTGTTTAACTTTTTTTTTGCTTCAGTCCTAAGCAAGCAAGAAAAGAGAAAAAGTTGACTTGACTTGCTTATTTGAGCTACTACTCTGCCTACAGCAGTTGAAGCACGACTGCAGGGAAGGCGGAGGCCGGAGGGTTGATACTTTTTCAGTTTTTTAAAGGAAGATATTCTCTTTCGTGCGCCATTGTGTGATCCATGGGTGGTGGTGGTGGAGGTGGATTTCCGACTCCGGTGACTGGAACGCCGGGGGTGGTGGCGAGAGGGGCAGAGCCGCAGTACATATCGGCAAAGACGTCCGTGTGGTGGGACATAGAGAACTGTGCAGTCCCTAAGGAGTGCGATCCTCACGCCATTGCTAAGAACATAAGCTCTGCCTTGGCTAAGATGAATTACTCTGGCCCCGTCTCTATCTCCGCCTACGGTGACACCAGTGGAATCCGGGCCTCAGTGCAGCATGCCCTCTCCAGTACGGGAGTAGCATTAAATCACGTCCCCGCCGGTACTTGCATTCAAAACTCCGCTTTGATTTTTCTTCTTTAATCGTTCATTTTCTTCTCATCTCATCCACATTCAAAACCCTAGTTTGGGGTTTTCTTCCCTAACTTTCCTTTGTATTTTCTCCCTGCTTTTACGTTTTATCCCAAGCTCCTCTTCAGTCTTTTCCTACGTGTGCCATCAACCTCTGTCGCTGGCTTGAGATCAAGAAATTCCGTAGTCTTTTTTTTTAAACTACATCGATCAATGTAGCACATCCCTTATTTTATTTATTATCCATTTTTATAATAAATTAATGAAAGTATGAAACAAACACATAGAATGCATCTTTCTCTGTAGAAAGCTGATTTATAATTGGAAAAAGATTGTTTGAAATTGATCCCAGATTCCCCTCCGTTGTTTTCGCATTTAATTTCATGAAATGTTCTTCTGTATAACTGTATATATTTTCACACATCACAGGAGTTAAGGATGCAAGTGATAAGAAGATACTGGTGGACATGTTATTCTGGGCAGTCGACAATCCAGCCCCTGCAAATTTTTTGCTGATATCAGGTGATCGTGACTTCTCCAATGCTCTCCACCAGTTGCGTATGAGGAGATATAATATCCTTCTTGCACAGCCACAGAATGCATCTGTACCACTTGTCGCTGCCGCAAGCACCGTCTGGCTTTGGACAACTCTTGTGGCCGGAGGGCCTCCGCTTGCAAATGGTGAGTCACCACACCCAAACCCAAATCCACAACCACAGCCACACCCCAAAGATGCTACTAAACATAAACCTAGTAAAGGGCCAAAATGCACTGGCAATAATAAACATCAAGCCCAGAAATTTGATGGTATTCATAGCAAGGTAGAAAGCTCTGGTCCTGGTGTTAAGCTTAAAAGAGGGAAAAGTGGTGATGACAAACGTAGAGATGGTGAGAATAAACATCAAAATCAAACCCACAAAACTAGTGATGCTAAAGGGGGGAAATTCAGTATTAAACCTAAACCTAAAGTCCAAAAAACTAGTGATAACTCTAAAGCTAAAGCTGGTGTTACTGGTAGTAGTGGGAAACTTCTGGGGAAGAAGGTGTTAATAAAGATAAAGAAAAAGAAAATCGAAAATGCCCAACTCAAATTCACCCACCAAGCATCTGGGACTACTCAAAGCTTAATAAAGATAAAGAAAAAGAAAATCGAAAAGGCCCAACTCAAATCCACCCACCAAGCATCTGGGACTACTCAAAGCTTGCCTGTTGGGGATCAGGGTCATACGGAGGCCAAGGGCCAAGTCATGAACAAGAACCTGAACCAGAACCAGAACCAGAATCAAGAGGTTAATTGTAAATCTCGGAGAGGTAATAGGAGGAAGAAGAAGGCCACTTGACTGTGGCTGTTGGTCCTTGAATTGATATTGAGCTGTGTTTATCATGTATTGATAGTTCCCCCCCCTTATGCTTTAAATCTTATGATCCAATGTTGCTTGAGAAAGAGAACGGAAGAAGAAGTTCAATGTTGTTGTATGGCATTTAAATTATCAATCATCTTGGGCTTTTGGTGGTTAATGTGTTGCAATGTTGGACGGTTGGGTTTCATACTTGCATTGCATGATGCCTACTGGTACTACAGGATGTCTGATGAGGTCCTACATCCTTTATACGTGGTACATATGGCAAGAGAAATATACTTGCTCTTCTTATACAGGTACCAATTTACACAGAGGAACTAGGTCTCACTGAATCACTCAATTCATGAGAAGGTTGGTTTATGACTTTCAACATTCTCGATAGTCCATTCTCCTACCGTCTGATAGCAGTTTTGCATGGCAAGAGAAATATTCTATGAGATGATGAAGCTAAACCACCTCAAACATCTTATCAGATCTATGTTTTTTCTTTTCCCCTCATTCCGTGTGAGTCGACATCTGCTTCCACAGTGGAGGGTGAGGGTGCCCAAAGTGTATACTGGAGATTGGAGTCAGGAGTGGTTTTCAACTTTCAACAAAAATGAGAGAACCAACAACACCAGGAATGTCTCTGTCTTGACGCCGACTTGTTTTTGTGGTACGAAAGGATGGTCGATTACACACAGAAAAACAAAGAGGAAAACGACCAAAAGTAGTTCACCCTACACAGGTCCATTCAAGTGTCGCCCTGCTAGGATTTTAAGCCACTCCGGGCAATCCCCAACAAACAGGCCAGACTCTGTCTGTTGGACCTCTTTTAGCAAGCTCATGAGCTACACCATTTACATATCTTTTAACAAAAGAAATATAACAGAGAACAATTTGCAGTTTTGCACAGCTCCACGCATCCTTCGCCATATCTGGATTTCCTCTTGAATTTGCATTGACCAAATTTGAACAGTCGAACTTCACAACAACTTGTTTGAATCGGAGGTGCTTCACCAGATGAAGGCCCATTGAGATTGCTAGAGCTTCAGTTTGGATTGTGCAGTTCTTATTATTTGTTTATGGAGAGCAGGAACTAATCACCAATGTGACTTTCCAAATCCCAAATATGACTTCATTTAATCATCTTATATATATAAGAGAAATACTTCATTGCATTGCATAGTTCCTTGATTAGAGCAAATTCTACATTGGTTGGAGTTGAGGGGGAGGTATTTTTTTAGGAAAATTTATGGTTGACCCCTTTGGAAATTTTTATTGTTTTTATAAATCCAAATTCCCACTTACTCAACCATATTGTGATAGGTTTCTCCAACTGTCACATCTTTTTTTTTTTTTTTTAATTTCGGTTTTAGTATTAAATTGCAGACACCGAGGAGGACTTAGCAGGGAGCACAGAAAATCCACTAGCCATGCCACGAAAAGCCTGCAATTCCACAGGTTTGAATTTGATCACACACCTCACACCTCTCTGGTGGATGTTGACTGGCCATCTCAACTATTGGGGGATGGACTATTTATGTAGCGAAGTACACAATTATTCAATTTAAAAATATACCCCATAGACTATTTGAAGAAGTTGATCGAGCCCACTTGGAAAGTAAGCCCAATCATAATCAGAGATTGTCTAGTCATTACCGAAAATCAAGGATGGAATTGTATTACAACCATTCTTAAAGAATCCCGGGTTGCCTCCACTTATTTCATAAGATTTGGTAAGGTGGTAGGCCACTTAGGGCTGTCACAAGGGTAATGCAGGGTGAGCTCGGTTCAGGTACCCACAAACTTGGTCCCGACCCAGACCCCTCAAAGATATGTAACTACTACATCTCGAAGATTAGGATGGCAGTTTTCCTTCACTCAATGGGGTCAAGGATGGAGTTTGAATTGGCGGGAACGGGGTGGGGATAGGGATTGATAGTAGACCTGTTCATGGGCCGGGTGGCCCGACGGGCCGGCCCGGCCCGACCTCTGGACGGGCTTGGACATTTTTATAGGCCCGCGGGCTTAAATTCGGGCCAAAAAGCCCGGCCCGCAATAAATTCGAGCCGGGCTCGGGTTTTGTCAAAATAGCCCGGCCCGAGCCCGGCCCGACCCAACCTAATATTAAACTTAAAATTATTTATGTGATTATGTCCATTTGAATAATTTTTTTTGATTTAAGAATGTAAAATTGTGTTTTAAAATATAAAAGAAAGGGAAAAATACCATATTGTAGGCCCATTGTTCATTTAAATAGAAAAAAAATACTTATCTGAAATTTTAATTCTAATTTGAATAGGGAAAATTGTTTTTTTTTTTCAATTTGGTTGGGCTTCGGGCTCGGGCTTCGGGCTTTTTACCAGGGCCGGGCTCGGGCCCAAGTTATAGGCCCGTTGGTCGGGCCGGGCTCGGGCTCGGGCTCGGGCCTAGTATATTTTCATTAGTGACAAGTGAAAGCCCGGCCTGAGCCCGGCCCGACCCGGCCCATGAACAGGTCTAATTGATAGTGATATGAATCATATGATATTCGACTAGGGACGAGGATGGGGTTAGGGAGTGAATCCCTCTTCTGGCCCCAACCCCAATTATATTTATTATATATATTATATATATAATATTATTTATATTATTGATGATATTATTTGTATCAAAATATATTTCAAATATTTTTTTTTATATTTAAAATTTTCTCTTATTTTAAATAAATATGTTATTTTTAAAATAATTTTAATTTATAAAATTTGAGGATTGGGTCCCCGAAGGGGAACTTGTCTCCTTCGATTTAGTTGATTTGAGGCTCATGCTTTTCTAGAAGGTATCAAATTTGCTTAAGAGTTAGGTTTCGATGAATTGCTTATTGAAGGGGATGCACACAAGGTTGTTCATGCGAGCTCATGTAATTGCAAGAAAAAAAAAGGCTTATTCTTTGACCAGAACTTGCACTTGGTCTATATCCCCAGAAATCTTTGTACTTGCTCTATTGAAAGATTCTTTTCAATGAATTAGCCAATAGCTAAAACAAAGTATTATTAGCTTTTCTTTTAGGGAGAATGACCATTCAGCCCAGATCAGAATTTTATAGCCCCATAGTACAGGGGGAACCTGCATCCTGACTGTGAATTGATGCCAAATTCACGGACAGGATGTGGTTTATAGGGAGGGGGAGAGGGCTAGTAGTAGGGGGTTGGAATTCAGAATTCTGCATTGGGTGTTTCCGTACTTCTCCGTTTCTTTTATTGGACTAAATTATAAGAACATTTAAGGATATAGTAATTAACCCTTCTTTGACTTCAGCCATTAAGGAGCTCACAATCCCCTTTACAAATTATAGAAAGCAAATAGGGAAAAAGAGAATGCGATTTCATGTATACACCGTCAGACTAGGTGAGGGAGAGTTCTTTTTCGAAGCCCACAGAAAAATGGGAGAATGACCGTTCAGCCCAGGGTCAGAATTCATAGGCCCCGGCTTGAAACCTTTTGAAACCTTCCCCTTAATGGTGAACATTTAATGTCGAGCTGCTCTGCTGCTCGGAGTAGGTAATTTGCCCCCCTTTTGACGACCTAGCTTCCAACTTGTCCATCAAACCCACTCACACTCTCTTCCCTTCGAAAAAGATGGAGAAGGAAGAAGAAGACCATGCCCAAAATAGCTCGATAGTGAAGCAGATCTCAAAGCTTGGGGAGGACCTTGCCAAACATGCAAGAGTAGCAGGTTCATTCATTGAAAGTTCAGTGGAGCCAGTGGCAGAAGCTGAAGAGATCATAGCCAAAACCCTTCGAGGCCGAATATTCCCTTGAATACAAACTTCCATCGACAACATGCGAATGTTCGCCACGCACGCCTGGACCCCTAGACGACCTGTAAAAGTGGGGCACGATGACAGTGGGGGATGGGAGTTTGTCTTTGAAGATTTAAAGGACATGCAGAGAGTTCTAGACAGTGGCCCCTAGTTTATCAGATCTAGTTGGATGATGGTTGAGCCCTGGCAAGACTCTCTGCTGGGCGAGAAATCAAAGATTTGGCACCAAAAAGTTTGGGTCCAACTACATGACATCCCTCGCCATTTCATCTCCGACCATAACTGCAAGCTTTTAGCGTTGGTAGCAGGGAGAGTGTTACCAGAAAACGAAGAAATAAAAAATGGCACTTCGACAAGAGGAAAGATGGTTCGCATTCGGGTGGAGCTCGACCTTAGGAAAACCCTTTTCAGGGGTTTGGTCTTAAACAATGGAACATAACCGATCTGGGTCCGTTTTGTTTATGAAGATTTGACAAAACTTTGTTCTTATTGTGGCCTTGTTGGACACTCTTGGCGGAAATGTCGGCAGATCCTACCTGAGACCTTAGCGGATCAGATCCAAAAGGAATTGGATACAAGGAGCCTCAACTCTCCAGGGGACTAGCTCAAGGCAGATCTCAAGACGGAGAAACCCTTCAACTATCCGGAGCTGAAGAAGGGTTTCTCTCCATGCAAGCAGTTGGCTTTGGTGCGTCATGATTGCAGTTCGGATGAAGATTCAGAAGAGGAAAATAGCATAGATAAGAAGCAGAAGCTAATCCAAGGGGAACCACAGTCAGTTAGGCACTTAGCAAGAGACAAAGCAAAGCTACAGAAATCACAGGCTGGCGAGGAAGACAAAGGCGAGTCATCTAACTTGAAGCGGAAAAGGGGCGAGTCAAGTAATAGTATGGCTCGAAAGAAAGGGAAGTTTAATCATCGGGATTTTCTAAGTTAGAAGGTGTCAGATAAGTCAGATTCGGGAGTTTATATTTATTCCACTCTTTTGAGTGGTTTAGGCCTGATGAATATGGAGACAGGCGCAAAAAGAAGGGGGCACCCTTTCAAGACTGAGATATCTCTGAAGGACCACCTATAGAGTCAAATCCTGGTGAAATCCTCGGAAGTTGTGTTTTCTCCCCGCAAAAGATAAGCTATCAACCAACCCAACAATCAGATTTGATCCGAATGCCCGACTCATCCCGATTACCGGACCCAATCCAAATGTCTGATCCGACATTCACCCGTTTGTCCGATCTCACCCAGAAGGGCGACCAAAACCAATGCAGCCCGAACCGGGTCACTGATGTGCTTAGCTTACACTAGCAAGTGCACTAGCCGATCAAGTAATACAATGATGAGTAGAGTATCATTCCCACGAGGATTGATCCAACAATTACTAGTAATGAATCATCCGTTTGTTATCTGATAAACCGAAATATTAAACAAATCAAAACCCTAATTCCTAATTAGCAAGTTACCCTAATCAGTTTCGGATCAAACCACCTTCATGCAATGAAAAGAAAAGTTTATGTAAACACTAGCAGATTCGATTCAGCAATTAAACCATTAAGTTATTCAACTGATGTGGAATCCAGTCATGGGTTGGCGAAACCCTAATGGTATGAGCAACCTCTCTCGAGCACAGCCCACACTATCTATGGGTGACAATTCCTATATCTCTATCAAGAATTTAATCCCCATAGATGCATTAAGAACAAAGAATTCGAAGGGCATCAATTCAGGTATGAATGAACACCAAACAAACCATGCAAATTATCTCTAAGATGCATTCAGTCCATTTTCTTGATTAGATGATCTGATTACCTAAACTCTTTCTCAAGCAATTCAAGCAATCCAAGAATTAAGAACAATTCGGCCAAGATTATTCTAGCAATTAAAAACCCTAATCAAGAAATACTAAGAATGAATCCAATCAATTGAATAACTTAAAAGAATTAATTACATATTTGAATCAACACCAAACATGGTTCGAATACTAGCAAGAAAAAATGATTCAATGACAAAAATCCATTAAACCCTAGTTGAATCTAGGTTATCAATTGCACAGAACCAAAGAAGAAGACAACCTATGATTCTTGCATCGATCTTTGATCTCCTTGATGTGATTCTTCTTCAATTCTCATTCAACAACCTCCTTCATTCTCTAGCACTTCTCTCCTTTATTTTGCTTTCAGGGGTTCGAACCCTAATTCTGATCAATTCCCAGATGAAAACTTGCAGGCTAAGGAATGGCTCCAACACATCAGCAATGCGGTTGTAGATAATTCAGGCCAGATTTTGACCTCGATGCAGTCCGTATCTATCAAAACTCAAAAAACGAAAGTTGTAGAACCTTTCATTTTCTTTCCAACACATCTTGAATTATCTAAGTTGGAGTCCGGATGAGAGAGTTATGACCAAATTACGACACGGTGCTGAAACTGTCCAGAATTACCCGATTAGCCTTGTTTTTCACTTAACGCCTCTTTTTGTGTCCTAAATCAAAATATAAGAATAATGAGTCCATTTAAGCACTAAATAAGTATAAAAGACTAAATATTAAGGGATAAAAATATGATAATTTTCATTCTCATCAGTCACTCTGAGCCGGTTTAGCCCAAACTGGGTTAGTCTAAACCGGTTTAGCCTAGCCCAGAAGAGGGGCTCAAGCAGAAGCTTTACCTTAAGCCGAGCAGAGTCCTTCTTAAGCTTGGAATCCGTAGACAAGCTGGAAAACTCTGATTGGTGATCAAATTGGGAGGATCTGCTGAATGCCGAGCAGCAACTAGCGGCACTAGCTACTCTCATAATTCAGGTATTTGATATCCTATACATTGTATACCTCTCTCTCATTTTAACAATTTATTACACGTATTTTTTTATCTAAATCACTTGCAACATTTTCCATTTTAATTACATCATGCGGATCCTTGCTTGGAATATTCGGGGAGGTGGTGGGAGAGATACCCAACGCACCATTAAAAATTTCCTCCAAACCTATAACCCGGATTTCTACTTCTTCTGCGAAACCAAACTGAACCTGAAGGGGGCCATTGCTCTTTGAAAATGTTCAATATTCTTCAATTATGAGATAATCGAGGCCTAGGGGCAGAGCGGATGCCTCATCTGTTGTTAGAAGGATGGTTTAAATGTAGCAGTTATAGATTCTTCTCTGAGGCTTATAAAACTCTCTATCTCCCATGGTCCTCAGGGAAAGTCTTGGGTTCTAACATTCCTCTACGGGTGTCCTAGTAGGGGAGACAGAGCCATTTTTTGGGATTCTTTCAAAGCAAGAAACCATCTCCAGTCAAACCCCTAGCTGTTAATGGGAGACCTAAATGACACTATTCATCCCCAAGATTACTAGGGATCTAGCACCACTCACTCACCCTCTTTACCCCTAAGAAGGCTAATGGACCTCTTTTTTTTTTGTTGAAGTAGGCAACTCAGGCCCTTACATTACCTGGACAAACAAACAAAGTGGCTGGCACCTAGTTAGGGAGAGACTTGACAGAGCTCTGGCCAACACTGAATGACTAGATATTTTCCCAGACTCCAAAGTTACGGTTCTCCCATCTATTAACTTAGATCACAATTCCATTCTCTTAGACACCCTACCCACCTGTATGCTGGGGAAAAAAACCTTCCATTTTCTCCCCATGTGGATAGACAATGCAGCATGTGAAGAAATCATAGTCAGAAACTGGAACAGACAACCCCTGGCTCTATAGCTTTCAAAATTACAAAAAGACTAAACTTCATCAAAAGCGAGCTAAAATCCTAGAACAAAACAACTTTTGGTGACATATCCCAGAAAGTCAGAAACTTAGAAGAACAGATCCTCTCCCTATAGCAAGACCAATTAGGTGCCTTACAATAAGAACTCTGAGGTTTGGAAAGTTGGTATAATTGTTGGTTAGCCTATGAAGAGGAATTATGGAGATTGAAATCAAGAAAGCTATGGCTCAAAGAAGGAAACAGGAACACCTGATACTTCCACCTCCAAACAAAAAACAAGAGAATATGGTATAGCATTGAATGGTTTAAAGTAGGAACCCAATCATGGATCTCCGAGAGAGAACAGATAGGGAAGGCTTTCCAAGAGCACGTCCTCAAAATAAGTGGGCAGTCTAAGGACTTCAATCCCAACTCTGTAGATGGGTTGATCCATCCGGTCATCTCAACATCAGAGGGAGACCAACTTATTCACACACCAACAGAAGAAGAGGCCAAAACAACTCTCTTTTAAATGAACCCTCACAAGGTGCTGGGGCCCGATGGTTTCACTCCCTTCTTCTTCCAAAAGTACTGGCACATATTAGGAAGAGACCTAAGACAACTCATTGTAAATTTTTTTCATAGCCAACACCTACTTAAAGAGCTAAATCATATCACCTAGTCTTCATACCAAAAAAAGTAGGGGCAGAGAGTTAGTAGACCAATACCATCCAATTAGTCTTTGCAATGTGGTCTACAGGGTGCTAGAAAAAGTAATGGCTAATAGGCTCAAACCTCTTCTTCCCAAGATAATTGCTCCAAACTAGGCTGCCTTCATCAAAGGTAGAAACATTGTAGATAATGTAACCTTAGCCAAGGAGATAACCCACAAGATCAGGCACCAGAAGGGGAAAACCAGATGGGCAATGTTAAAAATTGACATGGCCAAAGCCTTTGATAGAATGGGGTGGGAATTTTTCATCCAAACCCTAAGAAAACTGGGGTTTCTAGAGAAATGGTGCAACCTTGTCAATCAGTGCATCACCACTGTCACCAACTCAATAAAATTAAATGGGAGTCCTCTTGAATTATTTCATACTAACAGAGGACTCCGGCAGGGGGACCCCCTATCACCCTATTTTTACATAATTGGAATGCAGGTACTAACAAAACTTTTGGAGAAGGAGGCTATGGAAGGCAGGCTGCAGGGCATAAAGCAAGCCAGGCACTCAGAACCCCTTTCCCATCTCCTGTTTGCTAATGATTGCCTCATTGTCAGTAAACCCACTCCAGAATCCCTCCTTGCTGCCAAATCTGCCCTCCTCCAATTTGAGCAAATAGCTGGCCAACAAATAAACTTCAACAAGTCAGGCATTGCCTTCAGTATGAACACGCATAGAACTCATCAGAGGCTCATGGGTCGTCTGGTAGGCATGAAATTAATGCAACCCAGGATGAAGTATTTGGGCGCTTGGATGGATGAAGCAAGAGGAGGCATTGGCCCTCATGCATAAACTCTTACAAAAACAAAAAGCCAATTGGACACTTGGAAAGCTAAAGTGCTTTCTCAAGCAGGCAGAACTACCATGCTAAAAGCGGTCGTCTAGAATATACCTGTCTACCAAATGTCCACCTCATTATTCCCAAAGTAGACTTTGAAAAGCTGGATTTGCAAACCAGTCTGAAGGGGGGCTAGGCCTCAGGAGGCCACAATATCCCTTGGAGTAGGATTTGCAAACCCAAATCTGAAGGGGGGATAGGCCTCAGGAAGGCAGAACCAATGAACAAAGCTCTTTTTGCAAAACACTTTTGAAGGTTGCTAACAGGAGAGAAAAACCTGTGGAAGGAGCAAATTCAGGCAAAATACCTAAGGAATAAGTTCATCTTTAAAGTCAAACCAAGGAGATCTCACTCACATTGGTGGCGAAACATCCTAAGTATTAGGAACGGTCTCACACCACATCTCTGTTGGAAAGTGGGGGATGGAACTCGCATCAACTCTCACGATGATCCTTAGATCCCAAGCCTTCCCTCTAATAAACCCCAACCCCAACAACTACAAGACCCAAATGTCAGAAATTGGATGGTCAAAGACTTCATCTCCTCTCAGGGGGTTTGAAACTCCCAACTGTTATACCATGTCTTCACAGATCCATCAGTTGAAGTTATCCTAAATATCCCTCTGACCCCACAAAGCTAAGAGGACAAGCTTTTTTGGAAAAGATCAAAGGATGGGGAGTATTCAGTTTGATCGACTTACAGAAGCTTCTCATACTCTGAAACTGTGGGTCCCTCTCGAGAACAAATCAAGTGCTCAAAATTATGGACCACAAAAGCCCCCTTTTGATGCCAACTCTTTAGATGGAAAGTCCTAATGAATGACGTAAAAACGAAGCACTCAATTTGGTTCTTAAGACACTCGGGGGACTCCACTTGTGTCCTTTGTGGCAATGCACTAGAAACGCAGGCACATCTCTTCTTTGATTGTCCCCTAGCAAGGGCAGTCTGGCTGTCAGCGCAAATTGGCTTCAACCCAGAAGCCTTCACTCTCTCAGGAACATCGAACTTCCTATCCTGGTGGATGAAAAGGAACCTCGAAAAGAAAAGCCTCTCAGACTTCTTCTTGGCTAGATTGCTAGCCATCTTGAGGGCTATATGGGATCACAGAAACAAAGTAGCCTTCAAAGGAAGGTCCCGAATCCCCTTTAAGTCATAAGAAAAGCCAACCTGTATGTTACAGATATAGAAGCTCAGAAATGGTTTCAATCTCAAATCCAATCTGAACAAAACGAAATTCCCACCCACAATCTACCCCTTGCATTTCACTCCATTGCGATAGTTGATGGATCTTAGAATCCAACAACGAATTCAACCTCCACAGGTTCATATATAGTCTTTTACACACACAATGTTTGCTTTGCAGAAGGACAACAGTGCAATGCCATTAACTTCTCAGAAGCTTAGCTCTGGGCAATCATCAGAGGCCTGAGAAGACTTATCTTGCTGGGTATCAACCATGCCATCATTTTGTCAGACGCAAAGGAGATCCTATAGAAACTCAAGGAAACCAGAGTAAACACAAGGTGGAATGAATAGTCACTGATCGAGCATATCAAATTCCTTCTCTCTTTTTTTGTGGATCTTAAAATTGTGTATGTAAACAGGAATGATGTAGGCCTAGCCCACGATATACTTAAAAGGGCCAATGTAAATAGATCTTATATTCTAACCCTTAGACCCCTCCCCCCGAGACACAACGCAACCTTAATATGAGGGGTCTTCTTTTGTATCCTTAGCTTCTTTTTGTGCAATGGATCTCTTTGCTTTCCAAAAAAAAAGAATGTTTATAAATTTATAGGGGAATTTAGAAATCTGCATTAGGTTTGTCCGTAATTTTCCATAGAAAATTCATTCCAATCAACAAATTACATCTATCAACAACCCTACAAAATTAGGAACATCAAATCTCAGACCAGGTCATTGATCTATATTGCTGAATGGCAAACTTAAGGAGTGCATATGCCACTTAGTTACAACTTACAAGACATAGATAATGTATATTCATATTAGACTCCACAACATGGGAAATTGGGAAGGAAGCAAGGTGTTTGTAGTCCTTCATCTAAAGTGGTGTGGGATTTAGCATCATTGCATCAGCTAGAGGGAAAGGACCAAAGGACCATTCTGTCCTCAAAAGGAGTAAAAATAAACTCCATGAAAGTAGAGTTCAAATCAGCCCCCCACAATGTCCCACAGCACATCCCTGCCATGTATTATGAACATCTCCCGATGATGATATCATCATTGAGAGATGTTCCCAATACACGGCGGGGATGTGTTGTGGAACGTTGTGGGGGGCTGATTTGAACTCATGAAAGTAGCCCTGTTGATGGATTCC
Source organism: Nelumbo nucifera (assembly GCF_055504915.1). Lineage (NCBI taxonomy): Eukaryota > Viridiplantae > Streptophyta > Magnoliopsida > Proteales > Nelumbonaceae > Nelumbo > Nelumbo nucifera. The sequence goes on from NC_142651.1 coordinate 110,175,864, forward strand.
TAACAAAAGGGAAGTAAATGGCTAAATGCTAAATACTTGAGGCCCAAAACTTTTTAAAAAAATAGGAAAATCAAAGGCTTTTTTAAAAGAAAAAAATCATATGAGATACCATTGGTAATAATTTACTCTTTCAAAAATTCTAGAACATGAAGAAAGAGATTATTATTATTAAGTATCTAAGCATTTTGAGCTTAAATGGTTAGAAAATGCATTTGCTTGGAAGTCAAATCTCCGCCCTACAACGTCCCACAGCATATTCCGATCGTGTATTAAGAACATCTCTCTATCATCATGGGGGGTGTTCGCAGCGGAATGTGCTGTGGGACGTTGTGGGGCGGAGATATGAATTCATTTGGTTGGACCATTTTAAGTGAAGAACGAGGCCAAATGGCAACACATGGGAAGTCTTACAACTCACAACCGCTCCAAAAGGTGTTTTAAGCAACAGTAAGGCGTTTCTTGAAACAACCATGTGATGTGACATTGAATCCTACGTTATCAAACAAGAAATATGGTGTTTTGTGATCGTTTCCAATGTGACGTGGTGTTTCAATTTCTTCAAGAAAACACCGGAAACGGCCATGATACCAAACACCTCCTTACAAGTTTCACGGTTACACCTTTATACGAAATTGTTTCGAAAATGTCCTTTCAACCGACGGAAGTCGAATAGACGATACAATATGGCCGCCGGGTGAGGGAGGAGAGGGGAAGAATTAGCAGCTTATTTCATGGGAGCTTCAGCTATCTCCTTCAGGGACCCTCTCGATACCTTAATCCGTCTTCGGAAAACTCTTCTTTCGCCTGTAAACTATAAGCTTTCCTCGAATTCATGATCTATTTCTGATTATCCTATTCCATGTTAAGATAATCTCTTCTATCGGTAATTTGAGATTGCCTTTTATCCTTCTTACCTAAAAAAAAAAACATTGCTTTTTATCCTTATATTGTTTCCTATTGAATCAAAAGTCTGGGTTTCGTCGTGCGTGAATAGAAACAATATCCAGATTCTGTTGAACGCCTACCAGTTTGGCAATTGAGATTTTTGAGGTTAGATTTCTGGATTTTTCGAATTCATGTCTCCCTGAATAATATCAGATTTTTAGGGCGGCAGGCCCCAAGAAAGAGGGGAATGGCAGAGCCGAACAATTTTTATCGAACGAGGCGCCGTCGATTTCGTGGAATTTTTAATTTGCTCTGTACTCTGGTGGTCTTTTTCTTCTTCTACAATCGCGAAGATATTCTGAGGAATCCTTTCCTCAGGCAGTTGCCTTCTACTCTTCCTCCTCAGTGGAGCTCGAGAGGCGATTTTTATGACCGAAAGGGTCATTCAGAGGTGATTCACAGGAGAATCGTTGAAATTGGTCTTAATTCGTCGAATTATCTGGTCGGTACTGATGGTGAAGTCCAGAATAATTTGACGGTAGGCAATCCATCAGTTTGCAGTGGATTATTGGAACACAAGGGTTACGCCAGCCAATGTGAGTACGTGAAATCTCAACCGCAGTGCGCATTAGATGGATTCTTTAATTACATTATGTTCTTCTACTGCGACTGTCAGAACTTTAGGATCTTGGGGTATGCCGTCTTGGGCACATGGCTTCTTGCTTTATTCTATATGTTAGGTAATACTGCAGCTGACTATTTTTGTTGTTCCTTGGAAAAGCTCTCAATTTTGTTGAAGCTTCACCCAACGGTTGCTGGTGTTTCTCTACTTCCTCTTGGAAATGGAGCTCCTGATGTATTTGCTAGCATTGCCGCTTTTGTGGGCACGGATGTAGGTGAGGTGGGTCTCAATAGTGTTTTGGGTGGAGCTGTTTTCGTTACTTGTGTTGTTGTTGGGACTGTCTCGCTTTGTGTTGCAGAGAAGAGGGTTCAAATTGATAGGAAATGCTTTATCAGAGATGTTAGTTTTTTCATCCTCACCCTAATATCACTTTCACAAATTTTGATAATTGGGAAAGTGAGCGTTGGTGGAGCAGTTGCCTTTGTCTCGGTCTATATTGCTTATGCTTTCTCTGTTGCTGCGAATGAGGTCTTGAGGAAACATGCCCGGAGGTTAAGGTTGGATGCTGTGACGCCATTGCTTCCAGTCAGAGAAAGTATCTTTTCCACAGGAAGTGAGGAAGATGAATCTATTTACAGCTCACTACTTGACATAGAATCTGAGAGTGATCCACCACACCTTCAAAATACCTTACCACAGTGGATGTGGGCTTCAAATGTGGCAATTTATTCAAATCAGACATTGAAGATTAGTGAGTTAGATAGCCCAAGGCTTTTGTGGGGATGGACTGATGAAGTAACTGATATTGATGACCGGTCACTTATTTCCTGTTCTAAAATATTTTCTCTGTTGGAGATGCCCTTAACACTCCCAAGAAGGTTGACAATTCCAATAGTTGAGGAGCAACGATGGTCCAAAGTTTATGCAGTCTCCAGTGCCTCATTGGCTCCCATGCTTCTGGCATTTCTGTGGAATACTCAAGATAATTTGGATTCTCAAAGCAGAAAAATTGCTTGTGTCATAGGTTTTCTGGTGGGTGGTACACTTGGTATTCTTGCCTTTCTCTTCACCCAATCTGATCAGCCACCCCGCAAGTTCTTATTTCCATGGGTTTTGGGGGGTTTTGTTATGAGTATCATTTGGTTCTACATTGTTGCCAATGAACTTGTTGCCCTCTTAGTGGCATTTGGTGTAATTCTAGGAATCAACCCATCAATACTTGGATTAACTGTGTTGGCCTGGGGCAATTCAATGGGTGATTTGATGTCAAATGTTGCACTGGCAATGAATGGTGGGGATGGTGTGCAGATTGCTTTGTCAGGATGCTATGCAGGGCCCATGTTCAACACACTTGTTGGTTTGGGGATCTCAATGCTGCTTGGAGCCTGGTCACAGAGGCCTGCATCTTACTTGGTTCCCCAAGATAGTAGTTTGTTTTATACAATGGGGTTTCTCATGTCAGGACTTATCTGGGCACTCATTGTTTTACCTCGGAATGACATGCGCCCTAGCAGGTTGTTGGGTGTGGGCCTCATAGTGCTTTATTTGCTATTCCTCTCAATCAGAATAAGCAGTGCAATAGGTGTTATATCACTGGCTGGTCTAAATTGACAGTTTTCTGACCTGCCAAAAGTGTGTTCATGAATTGTTCACGTTGGATGTTTATTTCAACCAAGGTCAGGAGCAGAATTATTGCAGTTTTCGTGTACAATCAAGTTTGGCTGGCATTGTGAACCCTTTGTATTGTACGTGACAATACAATGTATACATAAATACGTAGGACACTGTTTCCTTGATGTATGCATTACTGGTTTAATGATAATTGAACAGAGATCTGCTCAAATCAGTTGTTTCTTCAAATCTTTTATTGTGTGTGCATTTTGTCATACGCTTCTACTGTGCTGGCCCTGATTTGGCAAAAGGTGTTTTAACTGAACTTCTTAGAGTATGTGGCTTCATCTATCTACTTGGAGTTGCAAAATCACTTGATAACAACAGTTCAATTTCAGAACTGAAACAAAATTTGGTTAAACTGTTGCTAGTACTAACAATATGCATGTAACACTGACCATGTGATGGTAATGTAATTATTTGGCAGATAAAGTGTGAGTTTGAACTTTGAAGTATTAATATGGCTGACTATGAGATTGAACAGGATTCTTATTATTAATTTATTATGTTCAACATGTTGACCCCTTCAGCAGATTATTGGTTTTTGTTGATGTCAAAAGACAGAAGATCCATTTGTTGATCCACTGCTCATTTGTGATAAAGTAGTAATTTTGCTTTTCTCTTCATCTTTTTAGAGTGATCTGTGTGATATTGATAGGTGCTGTGCGGAGTCTTCTTACCACCCAGCGTTGTTAAACGAAACTACCATGCTGAATCCAACCACTTCGTGCATCTGTCTCTTCTCTAATACATTGATTTTTTTGAAAGGTGCCATTCCATGGAAAATTCTCTTCTTGACCTAGCCTGGAAAAGTACAATTATCTTATGGTTGGAGATTAGTTCTGTAAGCAAGGTATATATATATATTAGTAAAAGGGCACGTGTGTTGCACGTGGGAGGTTATAATGATAATGTCAACCATTGGATTAATAGAGAGAAATTTAATAAAGTTTTCTGGCAAACAAGGAAATTTAGAAATGAACAAAAATATTTGTTAACTACTATATAGAATAAATGAAAAATTTTTTGAATTATATTATACTCTGTCAAACAAAATGATACCTATTCTTCATTTGTTTTGTTTTGTTTTTTTTTTTTTTTTTTTTTTTGGAGTTTGAAGAGCAATACAATACTGCAGTCATCAAAACATTATACTTGTTATTGAAAAGGATTGCATTCACTTCTTTGTTGTCCTTCCACTCTAACTTTCTTGTTGCATCTTGTGGATGTTTCTCAAATTCAATATCCTCAATGCCAGTACTTATGAGCTTCACAAATTTGCTGGGAATTGGATATTCATGCAAGGTCCCACATATTGGAACTACAGAAATTCTCAGCTTATGATGGGGAAATGGGGTGTGCATCAATCAGATCAAACAATTCATCCCCTACAACAAATCCAAGCATTCTAGCCATGTCCCTTGTCTTCAACTTGGGCTTTGGAATTCTATGTTGCTTCAACCAAGAGTACACAATAAAAGCTTTCTTCATTGCAAACAATTCCAATGCCTCTGGGTTGAATACAACACCCATTCTCATGCTCATCTGCGAAAAGAAACTGGGACTTTAGGAATCTAATGGATTGTCTAACAAACAAACAAGTTAATCGACTTAATCAGTAATTCAGTACCTTGTGAGGAACCAACATGGCTGCATAGCGAGCAAGCTCTCCGGCTCACCAGTCCAATACAACAGGCAACCATGGATAAGAAGCATCAAGCCTCACAAACCATAGTCTTATATCTGGGAATTCAGATAGTTCACGAGGATCATATGGATCCTCTCTTGTATAATTTATGGTAAAACCAACTTTCCGTTCAAGAAGCTCTTTTGGCTCTGCAAAGACACCATGTGGAATTCTTGGAAATTCCATTACAAGAGTTTAAAATATGTAAAGTTGTAAAAACAGTTTTCAGCGATCATAAAGAGTTCAGATTCTTGGTCTGAAGCCTTATAGAGTCAGAAGTCACAAACGGATGATTACTTACCTGATGAAAGTGAGCTAATTACTGGTGATATGTCGAGATGCTGAATAATATCATTGTCTATAACTACGCCAAAACGCCCTTCTGTGAGAGGCATTGGGGGTTCCACCTTCGGAGTATCTGACAACCAAAGTTCAATATAGTTAAATCTAGTGAAATTCACGGATTCTAATTTGAGTCTCAGTAACCCTTTATCTTCTGTGTCATTTGACATTGTTATTGGATCTGTTACAATTCTGTGTAAGCCTAGTAACCTGACCCAGCTTCAGACCTAAGAAATTATAAATTTACGGTAACTTGCTTGATTTATATTCGGCTTGCACAGAGCTATATCAAACTCAAACTGGGGAACACTGTTTTAGTTATTTTATAAAATTGAACAAAGCAGAGCTATGTTTTAAGACATACTGTAAGAGAGAGAGAACTGAGAGCAGGTACCCCAGAGTTGCATATATGTGCCAATTACACATGCTGCCCTGCTTAAAATGATCGATCAATTATGACCCTCTAAAGCATCCATCCTTTAGAAGGCCAATACTATTTAAAAAGTTTTTAACTTCTCAATGATCTCGGTCACAGTACGAATTTGGTTGACGTTGAGAAGAAGCATTGCATGCCTTCTCTTTGACGGCTTTCTGAATCCTCTTTGGGTTGGTAACCAAGAGATCATCTCCCACAATCTGCACTTTTTCTCCAATTTCACATGTTAGCTTGTTGTAGTGTTCCTAGTCAACTTGGTCAAATGGATAATCAATGGATACAATTGGGTATTCAGAGACAAATGATTTGTAGAGATCCTTGAGTGCATCTCCAGAGATCTTCTGTGACCCATTATTGTTATCTTCCTTGAAGTTTAGGTCATACGTTTTGTCCTTCCGATAAAATTCAGAAGTAGTAACATCCATGCCAATAACAACCTGGACTGTGTTACCAGATTTAGCAATGGCTGTATTGAGCAACTCAAGACCTTGTTCTCCTGAATGTTAGGAGCAAAGCCTACTTCATTACCAACATTCATGGCATCTTGACCATACTTCTTTCTTATCACACCCTTCAAATTCTGATATACTTCAGAACCCATTTTCATGGCTTCTTTGAAGGATGAACCAGCCAATGCAAACCAGTCAATTGTTAACTCCTGAGCCAAATCCTTTATCTAAATGGTATGCTGGAGGAGTACCATCCAAACAAACTGCAAAGAATTGTGAACTTCAAGGTAAAATATAGTAACAACCAAAAAGAGGGAAAAATTCTCTAGGAGTTCAATCTCTTTACCTATCACCATTGAAGGGTAGGAAAGGAGAGAGGAAAATAAAAGAAAAGCATTAATAAAGTTATTACTTGCACCCTTAGCTACAGCAGTGTTTAGGACTAAAAATATATGATGTAAAAAAAATAATATAAATAAATATAAAGCTTGAGGTGGGGGGAGATTTGACAACTGACCCACTCCACATAAATTCAAATTTAAGTTGTTCTGGTTATGGGAGGGAGTTAAGCAACCACAGTGGGGAGGTTGCTCTAACCTCCCTACCCCATAACTGTCTCCCTCTATATAAGGGGGAGAGCAGAAGAAAATTGAACCGACAGATAGAAGAGAAGAGAGAAAGAAAAAAAAGAGAGAGAGAGAGAAAGAGAAGAAAAAGGAGAGAAGAGAGGAAATAAGGGAGAGAACTTACAGATCTACTGATTTAAGTGATACAGGTATAGATCTTTTTTTTTCCTTTAAAATATATCTATTATTAATCCTTATCTTATCTTATCTTCTCTCTCGAGTTCTATTAGAACTCAACATCTTATTTCAATATATATTCTGAAAAAGATTAATACTTGGAGACTAACTATTGTTATGTTCGGTGGATCTTATGCATCTCAAAAGAACATTCAATATAATGGATAAAAGACATGTTTCTGGATCCCACTGTTAATGGATTTTATCCACTTAAAAAGGGATAGGTGTGCTGATTTACCACCTGTAATGCCACTTGCTACTGATAATTTGCTGTCAAATGTTACAGAGAGACCCACTGTCATGTGGATCTTATATAAAACCTTGCAACAGTAGATCACAATGTTGCAATCGGTGGATCCTGTTCACCACATTCAAAGCTAAATATAAATTGACTGGGGATCATCACTCATTGTTGAAATCAACATAGTAGACCCACATTTATAATTGCTGGTTTGGTGGGTCCCATCCACTATAAACCCAAATAAGATTTAATAGTTAGTGTAATATTCAGTGGATTTCATCCACCTCAGGGGATATACTCCACTCTTATAATAGATATAAATACTTCTGTTTTGATGGGTCCCACCCATAATTAGGGGGACCCATTGTCATATTCCGTGGATCTTATCCACGTCAAAAGAAAAGAAAGTAAAAAAAGGACTATCTACTGTTTTAAATAACATGATTCAATGGGGTCCCCTTTCAGCTTAATAGGTCCCACTACCAAATTAATGGTGCGGTAGGTTTCATTATGGAATTTTTTTTATTTTAAAATATTCAAGTGGGTCACACCCATTATCAAATCAACCTAGTGAGTCCCACCTGTTAATGGGCTCATTATTAAAATATTCAATATAAAAACGATTAAAATGGGCCACACCCACTATCAAATCAATCTAATGGATTTCACATGTTAGTGGGGCTTACTATTAAAATATTCAATATAAAAACATTAAAGTGGGCTATACCCACTATTAAACCAATCTAATGGCCTGTCAGTGGGGCCTACTATCAAAATCTTCAAGTTTTAAGTCTTAAAGTGGGTTATGCTCACTAACAAATCAAACTAATGGATCCTACATGTTAGCGGGGCCCATTGTCAAAATATTTAAGTTTAAACCTCAAAGTGGGTCATGTCCACTATCAAATCAAACTAGTGGGGCCCACTTTTAAAATATTTAAGTTTAAAATCTTAAAGTGGGTCATGCCCACTAACAAATCAACCTAGTGGGTCACACTGTCAAATATTTGAGTTTAAAACATTAAAATGGGTCATGCCCACTATCAAATCAAACCAGTGGGTCCCACCTGTCAACAGGGCCCACTGTCAAAATATTTAAGTTTAAAATATTAAGGTGGGTCATACCCACCACCAAATCAGTATAGTGAGTCCCACATTTTACCGATTAACGGGACTCATTGTTAAGATGTATAAGTTTAAATACATAAGTACCCAATGGTATATGGGTCCTATGACCTGTCTACCAATTGTGGGGCCCACTAATGGGTATCACCCACTAAGAGTCCAAGATGATGGGACTGCTTATATCTGTTATTGGGTTTAACCCTTACAAAGTATCTCTTTCACATAAAATCAAAATCAAAGGGTATTTCCTTCGAGGAATATAATTAATGGGTTTTAGCAGACATAATGCATACTTATACATCCTGAATAGGGAAACCCTAATTCTACTCAAGTTCTTTTTTTTTATTATTATGAATTATGATCAAAACAAGCAGATTTAACATAAGTAATCTACACATATATCCCATTCACCTTAAATGTGACCAGTATACAGATTATAAATTTCGGCCATGAACTTGCATAAACCATTCTATGCACACCAATTGAAGTCAAAACAGGGGAGATACTACGAAATGAGAAGTATACACATTTCAAATAAACATTGGAGAAAGAAAATCGATCATTAAATGTTACTCCTAAACCTACTTGTTCACTCCTTAACCCCACCCTTGAAATGTCAATATAATGTAGCTTTTTTCCCAAAACACTAATGAAAAATATGAATTGCCAAACCATTATCACTAAACCTACCCTGTTCCCTCTATACCTGCAACACCAATTGGGGGAAAGGGGCATTTTAGTTTTTACCATTTTATCAATAGAGAAAAAGTCATGAAGCAAATTGGAACAAAAAGCTATCTACAATGATGATACTGAAGAATGATGATATAAAAAGGCATTCTATGTGTAGGAAACGTAGTTCCAAGTTAAATGTCAAACCCATATACCAGTTTTAGCATAAACAATTTGGGTCTCTTGCAATTTCATGGACACTTGGTATTAAATTTACTATAGATAATATGGAATTGATAAATTTAAAGAAACATGAAAAAATTTCCCTCAAGAGAACTTGGTTTATTTTTCTTTCCTTATGTATTTGAAAATTATGGCTTCTGGCATTAATCAGAGTATGTCCTCTAGATGCAAAGCACCAGAGTGACTCTTCAATAATCAGCATTCTCTTACCTGGCTCCTTGTATAGATTTAAGAGGGTTAGGTCTGCAAATGAGTTCCTTTACCTTAAGACAAATTAAAGTTGCAACCAACAACTGTGATGCAGCAAACAAGATTGGAGAAGGTGGTTTTGGATCTGTTTACAAGGTACACTACTTAAACAGCCTATACAATGTTTGGTAAAATATTAGTTGGGTTTAATTTGTATGCCATTACTCCTTTCTTCCACATCAAAGCAAGGAAAGAGTGAATTTGTAAATGAGATTAACATGATTTCTGGATTGCAACACCCAAATCTTGCCAAACTTCATGTTGTTGTATCGAATAAGACCATTTGGGGAATTGCTGCCCCTTCAAAATTCAAAATTTTCTCTTGGATGGTCACAAGGGAGAAGTACCTCACAAAGGAAATGCTGATAAAGATAGGCTTTATTACTCCAGACCTGCTCTGTCTACTTTGTGGCCAAGAAACTAAATCCTCAAACCATCTACTCATCCACTGTAGTTTTCCTACGACAGTATGAAGTCACTTTTAAACTCAGTTCATTTAAACTGGTCCAAGGTCGGTAAAGCTATTAAAAAGGTGGAAGATTCCAGGTATGTCCAAAAAAGGAAGATTTATGTAGATAGATATTCCAATTGAAAGAAATGGCTGGATTTTCAAGCAGAAAGCAAAGCCAGAGGTAGGGGTGACTAATTATGTAGTAGAGGTTCTAAAGGGCTGGATGCCAACATCTAATGTATATAAAGATGATATTTTTTGAGCGTGGATTTTTTTAGGGTTAGTAAATGGGTTTATATTTGTGCAGCTTCTTACTATACAGGATATGTAATTTTCGACACTAATACAATATACTTTACCTTTTCTCAAAAGAAAAAAAGTTATAACTTGCTTGCTAGTTCTTTTAAGAATTATAATCAATCCATACTACCATTTCACTTGGACAACTGAAGGACCTAAAAGTATGTGGTATGCAGTTGACAAACATGCATTGTTCTGTATGTCATTTATTTTCTGGTCTGACATAGACTAACTACAACATGTAATTGGGTTTAAAATTCCAAATCTTCAAATGTCCAGAGGATATTAAGACTTGTTAAGATTAAGTTCATGCTGTATTCAATTAATGATGTATCGGAAGAATATATGAAATGAGACCAAAAAGATACTGACTACCAAAATTTAATTCCAGAATTGATTACAGTAAACAAAATTAAACCCCAAAGCATTGTAAGGATAGGCTCCATAAGTACAAATAAAAACCACAATGTATTAAGAGGTGATTTGACAATTCTAAGCATTCACTGCATAAGGACAGATATCATTATTCAGTATCATTCCTATTCTAATCAGATTGACTTTGTCAAACATTTATCAAGTGATTCTATAGGTTACCCGAAGGAAAACATGCCTGCAGAACTGGTAATCAGGACCCTCAAGGGTTCCTTTTCAACCTTGAGAAAACTCGTTGGGTAAATAGATGGAACTTTCTAATAGATGGTTCATTGGGTAAAGAGAGATTTGAATGAAACATGGGGCAGGTTCTTTGGGGATACTACAGTACACTCTTACAGGGTCCCATACAGGGAGATTATACAGTACACTCTTATGCTGCAGTGAGATTCAAATAATTTAGTGTTAGTAGGGGGATTATACAGTAGACTCTTATTCTGCAGAGAGATTAAAATTACTTAGAGTGACACTCCTATGCTGCAGTGAAGAACAGAGAGATTGATAAGAGGTTGTATTTGGTACCATTTACATACTTAGAAAGAAACATGGGGCAGGTTCTATGGGGATACTACAGTACACTCTTACATGGTTCCATACCCTGTAAGAGTGTATGTGTGTTCCATATATAGTGGAATTCTTTGGAAAAACCTTGTACAGGGTTTTCATTATTTTTTTGAAGAAGGTAAAGTATTATATTGAAGAACAAACAAAAGTACATCAGCCCATGTACAAAGAAGACCTCTACAAAGGGATTATACAAAAAGATCATTTAAAAAGAAGGTTCAACTTGTACAATCCCAATGGTAAAGTTGGGATTATACAATCTCATTGTACAGTAGCTACTGTATAATCCCTCTGTACAGTACAGTACTACAGTGGGAATATACAAGGTTTTCATAGACAGCTATTGTATAATCCCTCTGTATAATCTCATTGGAATTATACAACTTACCATCTCATTGGGATTATACAGCTACTGTATACACCAACTTTACCATCTCATTGGAACCGATTCTGTGATAAGCTCATCAAATAATTTCACTCTATCTGATGTGGGATCTGACTTCTGAGATGTTATTGACCAGTCACTTTTGTTAATAATGCAGATGTACTACTGTATGAGCAGAATATGGAGGAAGAAACAGCCAAGAAGGAGATTATACGAAGTCTGAAAGTTTTACAAGGATAGCTTGGAGAGAAGCCATACTTCGGGGGTGAGACCTTTGGCTTTGTGGAACTGAGCCTTGTTCCCTTCTACAGCTGGTTTTACTCCACTGAGACCTGTGGGAACTTCAGCATTGAATCTGAGTGCCCAAAGATAGTGGCTTGGGGGAAAAGGTACATGGAGAGGGAAAGTGTCTACGAGACTCTTCCCCACCACCACAAGATATACGAATTTGTATTGCAGCTCAAAAAGAGGCTTGGGATAGAGTAAGCTATATATAGACTTCTCTCTTGGCAATATAGTAAATATATACAGGATTAATATTTGAGCATGCATGTATGTACCGAAAATTGCTGATGTATTTGGCTATATATGTGAAATAAAAAGTTAATTAGGAATTATTGATGTGATGAAGCCATAAATTAGCAGGTTTATATGTATATGATGAATATAATAAAGCATCTGTTTTTTTAATGTTTGCTATATAAAGCAATAGGAAGGCTTCCAATTAGGTAGTTATCTCCCAACATTAGTTGTACAAGAGATGAACTTGGGAGCCATGAACTTCGTGGAGGCTAAACGATGGAGAAAGTACCTCAAGGTGGAGGCGAAGAACTTTCTGCTGGAAGAACTAAGAATCAGAGGGCAGATTAGCGTGAAAATCAGGGAAGATAAGCTGGCTACGGTGCTGTTGGTAGGACTGAATGTGGTAGAATGGTTCAGAGACTTTGTAGTTGCAGCATGTGCAAAAGGAAAGGACGGATGCTGGAAAGAACTTATAACAGAGGTGGGAAGGAGATATGTGGTGGAAAGCAGGAAAAACCACAAAGGGTTCTTCATAACACTATTAGAGCAGTATGATAATGCCCGGAAGCAGATGGTCTGCTTTCCAGAAGGAAGGAAGAGCCAAGGGTGGATAGAAATAGTCAAAGCCATGAGAGATTTTATATCTAGAATGAAGATGAAATAGGAAAAAGGTGTGGAGAAGAAGGCAAAAGAGGTTGTCCTGAAGACAGGAGTGAACTTTGAGCCTCCCAACAGAATGGTCCCTACCCTAGTGCAAGATGGAAACAAAGCAGCAATATTGACTTCGGCAGCAACAGGAGAGTGGTCCAACAAACTGTAGTTGAAGTCGATAAACCAGGTAGAAACTGGGAGGAGATTGCTGAGTTGGTCACAAAACAGCTGAGGATGACGACCACATATGTATTAACTCCTTTTGATGGATGCAAAGCTTTGCTAGATCCTCTGGACAATAAGACAGAAGTTGAGGTCGTGTGCTTGCAAGATAAACTGGGGTCGATGAACATTTACAGGTGGTCTCCTTCATCAAACTCGAAGGAATACTCGGTAATGGGTGGAGTTAAAGTACGCGTGGTGGGTCTACCTTTCCATCTGTGGAAGGATGAAGTAGTAGAAGCCATTGCATCATTATGTGGAGCAAGATTGGCGGGTGTGTTTGGGGAGATCTAAGGTTTGCAGCAATCTTACTAGATGGTGTCAAGCCCAAGGAGATTCCCAGAAAAGTGAACCTGAGAGTTGAAGGAGCGTTCATGGCGGTCTGGTTGACTTCCTCCATTGAAGCTGAAATGTGGAAGGAAGCTCGTAGGGAGGAAGATGGTAAGGTTGAAGAAGAAACATTACGTGGCAGTAAGGGGTTGGCTAACCTACAAGGTAGACACAGTTACACAAAAGAGGGCAGCCAAAAGCTTTGCTGGTGATCAACAAGGCATGAGATAGACACCTGACAGAACATATGCACTAGCAGTAACACATGGCGTCCAAGCTACTTCATTAAATGCACATGTTTAACTGAGAAAAGGTGAGAAAGGGGGAAGAGAGTAAGGGAGCTGAAAAGCTGGGGACTTTTAAAATTAATAGGGCCCAAATCCCAATCTCTACCCAATCCGGGCCAAATAATTGAGAATGGGCTTTCCCCAAGTGGTGGGCCCCAATTATTAAAAATTAGGCCAAATAATAATAGAAGGGACAATGTTTATAATGGGCCGACCATTGGGGGCCTATCTAAGGCGGGACAGAAGGAACATTTCGTTAAAAGTCCAAATCGGCCGAACATTATCAGCCCATCAAAGAGGATCACATGTTTTTAAAAAGGTCATGTGACTAAGGGGGGAGAGTCGATAGATGGTAAAGTCCATCTATCTTCTTCTTCGTTGATCTCAACAGGCCGAATACCATGGAGAGAGAAGTTCGCCATTTCAGGGAACTCCCTACACTGGGTCGCGGCAAAAAAGATAAGCAGACTGTCGCCAGAAAGACGCAATCCAAGGAGCTTCGGGCGAATTGATCTTGAAGGGCGGAAGGAGCATGCATGCTCTGAGCAAGACGAAGCTAGTGAGACCGATTCAGACTATACAGTGAGCTTAGGGAGCATTGACCTGAGCAGAACGAGAAGTGTTTTTGATGAAGACAGTTGGGGTACAGAGGTGCATTTTCAAGAAAACAAAGAAGAAGATGTTTCTTAAAAAGATGAAGAAGACGATGTGAATGATTTGGATCATCTGACAAGATCTGAGGTTCAGGTGATGCCTGCACTCGCAAGGGAAGTCAGTCCAGTAGCTCAGGAAAACCAGGATACAAGGTCGGTAAGGAAAAATCCTAACACCTTGGTCTGTAATGTAATACCGGAAGAAGGAAAGCACGGGAAGAATAGTTCAATTGCTAAAGTTGATAGGATACTCCAGCATCCCGAGCGGAAGTTCTAGTCGGGGGAAAGAGAAGAGAGAATGGCGGGTCTGAGAGAGAACTGAGAGGGAAAGAAGCGGCTCCTAGAGAGAGAAATTAGAGAGAATATGGGAGATGATCTATGCATTGTTGGAAGAATACAAAGAGAAGGAGGAGGAACTAGGCCAAAGGGAGAGAGCAGAAATTTCTCAAGAGAAGGAATTCTATAGAAGTTCCGAGTTAGGGGGAGGGGTAGCTGAAGTTAATGCACCATCTAGGAAGTTCGAGGGTAACAATAAAAGGAAAAAGAAAAAGAGATCAGAAGTGGAAAAATGGATTTCAGATATTGAGGGTGACATTGAATTTAGCTGGAGAGGGGAAAGAAGAAAGATTTGCAGTAGGTAGAGTCTCTTGGGAAGGGTTTTTTGAAAAGTACTCAATGAAAATCATAAGTTGGAATGTGAGAGGATTGGGAAGTAAGAGAAGTAGAAGGGCTATTAAAGACCTACTAAGAAGAGAGAAACAAGACATAGTATTGATATAAGAAACCAAGTTGGCAGAAATGGATAAAAGGTGGGTCAGAAGTATATGGAGATCAAGAAGAGTTTGCTGGACCTCGACCCCTTCTTGGGGTGCCTCTGGAGGTATAGTAACACTATGGAGGGAGGATGTTGTAGAATCAATGGAGGAGCTAATAGAGAGATTTTTTGTGTCATTAAAGGTCAGGAATGTGAGGGATGGATTTACTTGGGTTTTAACCAATGTCTATGGGCCAAACACATATAGAGAGAGGAATGAGATGTGAGAAGAATTGTATGGAATATGGGGCTTATGGTAGGGTCCTTGGTGTCTTGGAGGGGACTTTAATGCAATTAGGTTCTGTAATGAATCCAACAACCCCCAGAGAACAGTAACTACCAGTATGAGAAAGTTTAATGAATTTATTAGTAATTGTGGTCTAAAAGATTTACCTCTCTTACAAGCCAACTTTACTTGGTCTAATTTTCAAGAAAACCCTTTTTGTTCGAAATTAGATAGATTCCTCTTTAATGAAGAGTGGGAGAGTCATTGGAGGAACCTAATGGCTAGAGCATTACCTAGAGTCATTTCTGATCATTGCCCTATCTAGTTAGGTCCTGAAACATTAGCCTTTGGCCCATGGCCTTTTAGATTTGAGAATATGTGGCTAACTCACCCAGATTTTGTGCATTTGATTGGAGAGTGGTGGAGAGAAGATTTAAGAGGAGTGAAGTGGAAGGGAGTGAGATTCCGCAAAAGGCTAAAAAGGTTGAGGTCCAAGATCAAGGAGTGGAACAAAGAACAATTTGGAAGAATAGAGGAACAAAAAAGTAACTTGTTGTCTAGGATCGAGGAATTAGATTCTAAAGAAGCCCAAAGGATGATGAGTGAGCAAGAAAGGGTGTTGAGAAGGAACTTAAAGAAGGATTTGGAAGATGTCCTATTGAGAGAGGAAATTTCTTGGAGGCAAAAGTCAAGACATAAATGGATTAAGGAAGGAGATGGAAACACAAAATTTTTCCATGCGTTGGCTAATGGGAGGAGAAGAAAAAAATTTGTGGCTAAGTTAGAGGTGAATGGAGAGGAAGTAACAAATCAAGATGAGATAGCAAGGTTGTTTGTGGATCATTTTAAATCGATCTATAGGAAACCGTTGAATAATAGGCCAATATTGGAAGATTTGGAGTGGACCAGGTTATCTGAAGAACAAATAAACTGGTTAGAAAGGGATTTTAATGAAGAAGAGATCAGACAGGCGGTGTTTTCAATGGATAGATCCAAAGATCTTGGTCCAGATGGCTTCACAATGGCTTTTTATCAGGATTGTTGGGATGTGATTAAAGAAGACCTTGTTGGGGTGTTTCAAGAATTTGCAAATACAAACAAGGTAAGCCCTGGAACTAATGCAACCTTCTTAGCCCTAATCCCAAAGAAGATAGATGCAAAGGACCCTAAGGATTTTAGGCCGATCAGTCTGGTGAATAGCATCTATAAAATTTTGGCTAAAATGTTGTCTCTAAGAATCCGAGTAATACTACCATCCATCATTAGTCAAGCACAAGGTGCTTTTGTGCAAGATAGGCAAATAACATATCAGATTTTAATAGTAAATGAGTGTGTTGAGGACATGAGAAAGTCGGGGAATCAAGGTTTTGCGTGTAAGTTAGACCTAGAGAAGGCTTATGATCTTGTGGATTGGAGTTTTTTACTAAAGATCCTTGGGTGTTGTGGATTGGAGTTTTTTACTAAAGATCCTTAGGTTTTGCGTGTAATACTACCATCCATCTATTGTTTGCTGACGATATCATAATATTTTGTGAAGGAGGTGACAGGCAAAAAGTGAGGAACCTTAGAGCATTGTTACAACATTTTGAGAAAGTCTCCAATTTGAAAATAAACCTGGATAAGAGTTGTGTGGTTGGTGTCAATATGAATGAGGGGATTGTTCAGTCTATGGAAAATTGTCTAGGTTGTCATGTTTCTTCTTGGCCCTTGCAGTACCTAGGTCTCCCTCTAGGGGCTAACCCAAGAGAAAGCAGTTTTTGGAATCCAGTTTTAGAAAATTTTGGGAAAAGGTTAGCAGCTAGGAAAAGAAACTATATCTCTATAGGGGGTAGAGTGACTTTATCGAGAGCAACCCTAGCGAACCTACCGGTATAGCAGCATAAGAATGTGGGGATCATGGTCAATTACCCAATCGACCTACTTACCCTCCACGAGATACTAACAAATGAATGGGGCCTAAATAAATTTACAGAACTGACAAATTGGTCTCTTCCATTGCTAGCGATGAGGAGCACAAAGTACCATTGTACTCGGTAGGTTGTCAACAACTTGGTCTTTTCCATATGCTGCCTATATCAAGGGGACTCAGTCAATTTGTCCAAGATTGTTAAGTGTCGGGTCAAGGAATTCTTGACTATGACTCAAAGGGATGACTTCAAGATGGCATTGCGGCATGTTCGATGATGAATCATGAGATAAAAAAGACCTTTTTTATAAAATTTTTCAATTTTTTGATAATTATTAGTTCTAGTCTTAGTTTTTTATTAATGTTGGCGCCGGTATCCATATTGGCCCAGACCTCAATATCTATTTTTTTCTATTTTTAAGGCAAAATTGGAGAATTCTCCAATCCCTTGAGCTTTCCTATGAATATTTTTTTTGAGAGCATGATAGTTGATTTGTTGAAATTTGGTTTTTGTCCTGGAGCTTGAGCATATTTTTCCATCAAGTCTTTGATTTTTGTTGCATTCTCCAAATTTTCTTTCAAAAAAAAAATGAGGCAATCATACACAAACTAAATTAGAGGAATATTGAGTCCTTTTTTTGAGGCCACACACCCCAAATTTTCTTTAAGGATGAGTTTAGATAGTACCTCGGTACAAATCACAAATAAGTAGGTAGACAAGGGGTCGCCCTGCCTAATTTCCCCAGTGGGTTTGAAGCTTTTTATTGGGGTTTTGTTCAAAAGTATTTGGTAGGATACAAAAGTGACACATTCCATGAACCAACCAACCCATTTTTCATGGAACCTTAATTTCTTGAGAGTTTGTTCTAGAAATTTATAGTTTAATCTATCGTAGGCTTTCTTCATGTCTATTTTATAGGCCATGTTTCCCTTTTTGCCCTTTTCCTATTTAATAATGTTCAACATTTCATATGCAGTTAGTATGTTGTCCATATTTTGCCTATGCAATACAAAGGCACTCTAAAAATGTGCAATGAATTCATTAAGTAACGGTTCCATTCTATTTTATTTTACAGGCCATGATGCCCTCTTTGCCTTTTAAATGTTTAATAGTGTTCAACATTTCTTTTGCAATTAGTATGTTGTCTGTGATTTGCCTACCTAGTACAAAGGCACTCTAAAAATGTGCAATTAATTCATTAAGTTATGGTTTCATTCTATTCACCATCATTTTACCAATTATTTATAAATGACATTACAGAGGTTGATAGGTTTGTAATTCTCTAGACTCTCAAGGTACTCACATTTTGAGATTAGAGCTAAAAAGGTTTTATTGATTTCTCTAGTCATTATTCCTAAGTGAAAGAATGCTTTAATAATTTTGTAAATCGATGGTATATATATTAAATAAGCATTGAGCCCATCCGACCTAGGGGCTTTTAGGTCTCCCATGGACTTTACTACTTCCCAAATTTTGTGGTTTGAGATCTCTTTAGTTAATTCCATATTTTTTTTGCCCAATTTTAGTTAGGTCAATCGAGGCTACTTGCACATGTGCATAGTACACACCCTTACACTAATATTAAGAAAAAAAAGGAAATTAGATACAGGTTATGATCCAACTTACTAACTTGATATCCCACCCTCAAATGCAAGAAGGGTTTGAATCAAGGATGTCAATTTTCCCTATAAAACTAAAACTGAGATCCACCCTGAAAATTAATAAAATATCCCTAGATTCAATATTGATTTTTAAAATATCTCTAAAATTTTCTCAAATTCTTAAAATCCTAGGATCCCATAGAATACCCCAAATTGTTATAATTCAATTCTCCTCTAAATTCAAAAAAAAAAATCGAAAATTCTGCCTAAAGAGGGTATCGGTTGAAAGATCTAAGGAGGTGAGTAAGGTTAAGAATTTACAAGACAGTCAATGTTTCATGGAACGGGTCAGGCCAGGCTTTGTCTATGTATCAACATAATATATTCAGGCCCGAGCCCGAGCCTGGCCTGACCATCGTGCCTAGGTCTTGAGCCCAAGCCCAACACTCATAGAAAGCCTGAAGCTTGAGCTGGGCTTTGTCTATGTATCAACATAATATATTCAGGCTTGAGCCCAACCCTCATATAAAGCCCGAAGCCCGAGCTTGACCAAAAATTTGGAAACAATTTTTTTGGGTAAATTTCTTAAACTACCCTTATGGTTTAGCTAATTGACTAAGTGTACCCTTACAATTTAAAAATTGACTAAGGCTACCCCTACTTTTTCTGACAATTGACTAATACTTCCCTTATCGTTAATGTTCGGTCATAAACCATAAATATGTATTCGTGACTGTTATAACTTCCAACACAGGCACCGGCTCTAATAGAATATCTCATTGTCCTCTCTAGAACCGGCTCTAAGGCACTAACACCGGCATCTCTGGCACCAGCTCTTAATTGTGTTGAATGTTGAGATCTCCACAGCCCCTTCGTCACCTCCGTCCGTTGGACCCCAAAATCCCTCCGCTGTGACCTCACTTCCAATCTCCTTTTCCTCCAACTTTTTTTTTATTCAAACTTAGTCCTATTCAAGGAAAAACTAGCACTCACGCTCAGCTTAGAAAAGAAAAGAAAACAGACAAGGATAGTGGAGATGCAGGTTGTACAAATATAGCCGGTAGCGTGTAAACAAAGGGAACCAAGTTGTAGTAATAACTCAGTTCAGACTTTAGGGAGAGTATATCTATCAGAGCCTCCGCTCCACCTGGTCTTAAGTGCTAGTTGGCCATTGTTTCATCAGAGATAGAGAAAGAGAGGTGTGAAGAGGGGTGGGGGAGGCGGTTTATGCACCAAAGTCGTTTTTAGTTCCGTCCTTTTCACAAATTGCAAAAAAAAAGTCTTATTTTCACCATTAGAGCTCTGAATACTCTGGGTCTATCTTTATTTCTCAAACTTTTTTTTCATGTGTTCTGCTCTCAAATTCGCCAGGCTTCTCTTCACGTTCAATTATTTTTTAAAATTTCAGATTCTTTTTTTCTGATTTGCAGGCAGAAACATCTGAATGCATAGCTTATGGAGGTATTAAAGAGTTTATGCACGAATGGTAGTGATGAAGCGCGACCTGGCTGCTCCCTACTGGAAGTGATCTTGCTTCCAGTAAACGGCGAACTAGGTCGATCTGCAAAAGAAGAATCAGAGAACCCAGGGTGGCTAACCCAAAGAGGTCGCTCCGATGCTTAAGTCAGTATACTTGATTGCGAGCTGAGAAGCTTTTGAGTGTTAAGAGCTAGAGAGCAAAGAAATCACGCGTACCTTGGCCTCCGGGGGTAGAGCCTTTATATAGTGGAGTCCTCCTGGGTTTCGTAGAGCGGTTCCGGGATCCTCGTCACGATGGGATCCGTTTTCGCGTTAATCAGGGATGACCGATGGGGCTTATTAATTCCGCCCGAACAGGACGGGAAGGAGATAAGGCTTACCGTTACGAGGCGTGATCCCGCGAGGCTCGGAATCTGATGGTGAGATCTTCGGGGTTGCCATGTAGTGGTCTGTCAATATTACCTAAACTACTGCTCTTTAGATCCAACCTGGGGCGAATGCCGAAGTGACTTGGGACCGAGGTGGTCCTGATGTGACCTTACACCAAGGTGAACTCCTCCCGAGGTGGTTTGATTATCCGAGCTCGATCTGTTGTGGACTTAGCATGTCGGGTTGAGCTGTCATCTTACTAGTTAGGTCGTGTCCACGTGTCCCCTTGTTACTAGGTCGGGCCAAATCGCCCTTCATCAATTGCCCCCACCCCCTGAGCCAGGGGTCCCAACCCGGTGCGGGGAGTTCATGACGAGTCCAAGTGGATTTGGCACGAGGTCTAGGCGGTCTGTTGAGCGGATCAGCCAGTCGGACTTGTTCGAACCTCCAGTTTAACCAGTCACAACCCAGGTCGCGTTGGGTGTATGTGCGGATGTCATGTTGTTTATGGACTCCGCGGACGTCAAAAACGCGCTCAACCGATTTCGTCCTCAGGCGTCGTGCAACCGGTTTTCATGAGAGCCGTTGGATCGAGAAGATCTCAGTCGTTAATCGCCTCGCGGTGAACTATAAATAGGGGGTCGAGGGACCCCTCTTCTTCACCAAAAATTATGTGATTGAGCTCTCCCGAGGTCGCGTTGGAGTTTTTCAGCTCGCTCTTTCTTTGTGTTCCGAGGTCGTCCTTCTCTTGGTGAGTTCGTGCTTTCCTTAGTTTGTTCTCCTTTGCTTTTTAATCATGTCTAGCTCTAGTATAGATAGGTTCTTAGGTGACTCTAGTGAGGTCGAGGGTGTCGAGGTGCAGTCCGCGACCCCTGTTGGGGAGGTCAGCTCGTCATTGGGCGACTCCCAGTTGGGCCATCTCGGCCTGGCGAGTCCAAGGCTCGGGAGGAGGGACCAACATCTTGGATAGAGGTCCCATCTTCTTCCCTGGGTCGGGATCCGGACAACTTCGGTCCTTCTATCTTGACCTCGGATAGGTTAATGTATTTAGTAGCTCGCTATCGTCTTCCCGATAACTTAGTTTTTAGTGTTCCTCTAGGTCAGTATCCTTAGGCTCACGATCCTTATGAGCTCATGGTTTTTGAAGAGCAGCTCGTTGTCGGGCTGCGCTTTCCACTCCACCCCTTCATTATAGAGATAGTCAAGTTTTTTAACATCACCATTGACCAACTACACCCGAACTCTATCCGGAACATAGTAGGCACCATCTCCTTGTTCCATAAGTACAATCGACCTCTGTCCCTAGACGTCTTCAGTTTGATCAAAAGGAATTATGCTTGTCTGCATGGGGATGTCAAACAAAGTTACTACATATCTCCTCAGCCCAGGTTTAAAATCCTATTCCACAGCCCGAACAAGGTTCCGGCCTAGAAGAGGAGGTACTTCCTTGTCCGAAATCCTGAGGGATGGTCTTTTCCAACTCACTGGAGGGTGGCTATCAAGGATCCCGGGGTGAGCTTAGACGCGGAGACTAGGGCAGTTATCAACTCTTGGAGGGACATCGGCCTGGAGTGAAAGAATGGTAGGATCCATCTAATGGATGCCAAAAAGATTGCGGAATGGGTGGGCGAATTTCAAAAATTTTCCAACCTTCTCCCAACTGGGAATCGTATTCCCTAAATTTAGAATACAATTTTCAAGGATCCTACTTGAACCATAATCAAACTAAATCTGAACCAAAAAGAAAAGGGAGGATTATACCTGATCCAGATAAGCAGTATCTCCCAAAGTTGGTGTTCACACCCAAAGAAGACACCAAAATCCGCTCCTGCTGAAGATGACACAGTTGTATGTGGAACGGAACCAGCAGAGTGCGTCCTACACACTGGATCCTTTGCAAGAATCCTCTGGAAACTCTGAACACCGAATCTTTTTCAGTCTTTTCTACAAGACTGATGTCAAGAATTGATGTCTTGATTTCTTTCTTCTGCAAAGATCAAATCTTGCCAGAAGGAATGGCAGCGGCTGGAGGAGAACTCCTGGGACGAAGATGGCTGAATTGCTTCTCTTCTCTCTAGAGTGTGAATGAGATCTAATCTCAATTCGCAGGATGCTTTCTTGCTTGAACCCTTGGTTCAAAAATCTTTTTTTTTTCTCTTAGGGTTTCTCCTCTTTTCTTCTTGATTAAAAAACCTCCTAATTAGGAGTTATCCCAATCCAAATCAGTATTTGGATAGGGGATTATCTTAATCCTATCTGCAGATTAAGTTAGCTTACTCCTGATCTTATCATGAGGTTACTAGATTCAAATCTGATTTGAATTTGGTCTCCCAGAGTGGATAAGGTTAAAGGCCCAATCCTTTTACAAACATTAATCTCAAATTTGCCCCATAAATGGGTGATCATATCAGCCCAGTTCGAAATGGGCTTTTGGCCCATTAAGTGTTCAATGCTTAACTAGTTTCCAATCTGCTGCCCAGTTGGGCTTCTTTGTATGGAGTGGGACTCAAGCATTGATCTACACACCAGCCACATGGGTTCGGCCCAGCCTTTATTACAAGGCCCAGCCGAATTCCCTGAAAAACTCAGTGAACCCCTAAGCCCATCACATGGACCCTATGGGCCCAACACTTACATTAAGTGGTCCTTGGGCCAAGCCATCTTATAAAAACCCAGGGACTGTGGGCAGGTGCAAGATTAGCCCATCAGGTACTATCCTAAATGGTCTTACACTTAACCTCTCAACCCTTAATGATCAAGCACTGCTCGACAAGAGAAGACCTCTCCCTCGGCTGCAAGGAACAGTGCCGCACTCTCCAAGGTCCAGGGCAATACTGAAAATCTGGTCCGGTTCAAGGATTCGAGTAATCCCATACTGCATGTGCCTTGGGTCTTACCCTGGTGGCCGAGACAGGCCATCCCAACACTTGGTGGCACACCAATATCAGCCTTGGTAGGATAAATCTCCCCAGATTTATCCATTCGGCTGTGAACATTTAAAACTAACACGAGTCTCTATAAGTGTCCAGTTTTAGGGTCTTACATAGAATTATACCAAACAACATGAATCAAACATGCACTTTATTTATTTACACTAAATAACAAAAGTACATCAAATCGGATTGAAGCTAAGGGCATACAAAACTGTCTAACAGTTTAAAATCCTGTTCGATAGCCCGAACAAGGTTCCGGCCTATCAAGGATCCCGGGGTGAGCTTAGATGCGGAGACTAGGGCAGTTATCAACTCTTGAAGGGACCTCAACCTGGAGATGAAAGATTTCTTGGCCGAGGAGAAGCTTGTGCAAGTTGGGCTGAGCCCTCCTGGTAGGTCTCCACCTTGGTTTTTATTTTAAGGTTTTCTTTAGTTGGTGGCTAATCCTTTTTCTTACTCTTGCAGTTACCATGTCGGAGGTCAATGCTAAAGACCTTCTCAAGAGCTTTCAGAGAGGGAAGAAGAGGAAGGCTTCGAAGAAATCTCGCCGGGAGGCCGATCCTTCTGCCCCTGCCCCATCCGAAGTCCTTGCTCCGGAGCCGATCTCTACCGAGCTCCCCGAGGAGGAGGTCCGCCCTCAACCCCTCGTAGTGGACCTGGATGAAGACCGGGAGGAAGATGTTCAGCCCCATGAGCCAGAGAGCACTTCCGCACCTGAGCCCGAGTCCCCCAAAGAAAGCATAATGACTCCTCGGCTCGGATTGCTCAAGAGCAAGGATGTCATTTTTCCTGTCGAGGTCGTGGAATGGGTTGACATGCCTACAAGCCAGCTCAGAGGCTGGGCTGCTAGGTACTGCATGGTGGTAAGTATCTTACTTTACATTTTATTTCCTTGTCAAACTTTCAAACATACTTACCTTGGTTTTCTTTACTTGGTGAACTCCACCATTCATTCGTTGGTCTACTAGTCCGAGGTCCGCCTGAGGAAAACTTGGGGAGCTGAAGAGAAGGCGCGGAAACTTTACCGTGAGCTGAACATAGCTCGGGTCGAGGTTCTTCTAGCCAAGAACGGAGTTCGGAGCCAGCAGGAGCTGATCATGGCCATAACTGAGGAGAAGGCGAAGCAACAGGATTTGATCATGACAATGACCGAGGAGAAGGCGAAGCAACAGAAGCTGATCTCAGTAATGAGCGAGGAGAAAGCGAAGCTTCAACGAGAGATCGATAAGAAGCAATAATCCAAGAGCGAACTGAGATCTTCGAGACTGCCATCCAAGAGGCGCGAGCTGAAGAAAGAAGCCACGCCATTGACCGCTTCAAGGAATCCTCGGAGTTCCACGATCTCCAGGTCGAGTATGGATCGGGCTCCTATCGTTCCGGCTTCAAATTGTGCAAGTATCTAATGCGGCAGAAATTCCCCAATCTTGACCTCAGAGTCGTCTCTATGTCTGATCTTACTCCCGAGGTGGTGGAGGCGGCGAACGAAGAGCCCGACTCATCTGAAGAAGAAAGTGACGATGAAGTCCTAGAGGCAGGCCCATCGGGTCAAGAGGACGTGGAGTATATGGAGACTGACCTGCCTGGCAGTCCGCATGCATGATCCCTACCTTTTCTTCTTTTTACTGTTTAGATGTACACCTCGAGGCTACCGAGCTCGGGTTATAATGAGATCTTTGTACCTAAAATCTTTTCATCAATGAAATACAAGCTTGTTTTGACTATTCCTTGTGCAAAAAATATTCTAAGTATAAGTGACTCCCGATCTGACGATCTGAACCAGATAGAGGTAGGAGCATGTGTATGGGTTCCCTTGAATTGTCGAGCTATCGAGCTGGACAACAAGTAAGGATAACCAAAAGTAAAATTTTTCTAAGTGGATGTCACCCCGAATTGTCTACCCGGAGTACTAGTAGGGGAAACTTCACATAATGTACGCCGAGGTAAGCGACATTGCAGGGTATATACCCGACCAGTCTGCGCATAGGCTACTCATTTAGATGTCGGTTGTCCTTAACGAGCCCAACTCATTGTTATATGCCGAAGTGGGCTAGACATTGTAGGGCTTATATCCAAGTTGTTTATGCCTTAGGCATTAGAGGTACTTTGCCTATGCCGAAGAGGTGACTAGGACTTATCTGCCCATGCCGAGGAGGTGACTGGGATTTGTTCGCCCATGCCGAAGAGGCGAATGGGACTAGTTCGTCCATGCCGAAGAGGCCACTGGGACTTGTTCACCCATGCCGAAGAGGCCACTGGGACTTGTTCACCCATGCCGAAGAGGCAACTGGGTCTTATGTAGAGCCGAGGTCTTTTATCAGCTCGACGCTTTAGTCCTTGAACTTCTGGGAGTGACTCGCAATCCACTTCCCAGTTCGGCAATCACAGGTAGTATCGCCTTAAGTTGCTGATGTTCCACGCTCGAGGTACCTGTTTTCCTTCTAGGGTTTCGAGCTCGTATGTACCTTCTCCGAGTACCCGCCTTACTCGGTACAAACCTTCCCAGTTCGATCCAAGCTTACCGATACCAGGTTCAGGTACCATAACTTTCCGAAGAACCAGGTCACCGACATAGAAATGTCGTTTCTTGACCCGGGCATTATATTACCGAGCCACTCTCTGCTAGTAGGCTGCAGCCCGAATGTATGCTAGGTCTCGTAATTCTTCCACCAGGTAGAGGTTGGTATGGAGTTCGTCATCATTTGCTTCTTTGTTGTATGCCTCCAGGCGTAGTGTATGCACCTCGATCTCAGTTGGGATCACCGCTTCCGTGCCATAAGTGAGGTTGAAGGGGGTTTCACCCGTGGTGGTCTTAACGGTAGTTCGGTAAGCCCATAATACACTGGGCAGCTCGTCTACCCATAGTCCCAGTAGCTCGGGCTAAGCAGGCCTTTAGTCCACGGAGTATGGCTCTATTCGTGACTTCTGCTTGCCTGTTTTCCTAAGGGTGTGCCACCGAAGTGAAGTTTTGTTGTATCCCCATCTCGGCGCACCAACTCTGGAACTTGATGTCATCAAACTGTTTTCCGTTGTCGGAGATAAGTACCTGAGGTAGCCCGAAGCAACATACTATATTCTTCCAAAAGAAATTTTGTATGTTGTAGGTTGTGATCGTTGTTAGGGGTTTCGCCTCCACCCACTTCGTGAAGTAATCTACTGCTACCACCAGAAATCTCCTCTGTCCTATCACTGGCAAGAATGGGCCAAGAATATCAATCCCCCACTGTGCGAAGGGCCACGGGCTGGTGAGATATTTGAGGTTGGAAGAAGATCGGTGGTGGATGTTGGCGTGCCTTTGACACTTGTCGCACTTCTTGACAAGTTCGAGTGTGTCTGCCTTCATCATGGGCCAATAGTACCCCTGTCGTAGCGCTTTCTAGGCGAGGGCTCTGCCCCCCAAGTGACCGCCACACAAGCCTTCATGAGTGTCGCGGACAACGAGTTCGGCCTCTGAGGGTCACAAGCAGTGCAAGTAGGGGAGCGTGAAGGATCTCCGGTACAGTTGTCCGTCTATGATGACGTACTTCGCTGACTGGCGCTCTACCCTTCGGGCCATAGTATGATCTGCAGGGAAGGTCCCGTGAAGCAGGTAGCCCACGAGTGGGTCAATCCAACTCCGCTCTACTTGTACTACAGGAGCGACCTCTTCTGCCCCCCCCCCTCGAGAATGCTACGCCGAGGCAGGTCCTCTATGTACACGGTCCTCATTGTGTTACTACTTGTGTTGGCTAACCGAGATAGGGCGTCGGCCTCAGTGTTCTCAAATCTTGGGAGCTGCCTGATGAAGTAGGATAAAAAGCCGAGCAGAACTTCTCTAACCTTGGCTAAATAGGCAGCCATGGTGGGGTCGCGAGCTTCATACTCGTCGTTGATCCGGTTGACCACAAGCTGGGAGTCGCTGCAGATGATGAACTGTTTGGCTTTTACTTCTTTGGCTAAGGTGAGCCTGACTATCAATGCCTCGTACTCTGCTTCGTTGTTGGATGTTGCAAATCCGAACTGGAGCGTGTATTCCAGTTTTGCCCCGCTTGGTCCGTACAGAATTATGCCCGCTCCACTTCCTTGTTGGTTAGACGAGCCGTCGACGTGGAGGATCCAGGGCTCCTCGTCCCAAGTCGGTCTTGCTCGGATCGGGATTGGTGCCGTGATGGTTGAAGCTTCCTTCGCATGCCCAAGCTCGGCTAGTTCAAGGGTTGCAGAACTGACTTCTGCTACGAAGTCGGCTAAGGCTTGGGCCTTAATCGCCATCCGAGGTTTGTACCGGATGTCGTACTCGCTGAGTTCGATGACCCATTTCGTTAGCCTACCAGATACCTCAAGCTTGAGTAGGATTTGCCTTAGAGACTTGTTGGTGAGGACAATGATGGTGTGGGCTTGGAAGTAGGGACGAAGCTTCCGAGCTGCTGTGACTAGCACGTACGCCAGCTTTTCGATCTTCGGATACCTTCTTTCAGCATCCTGCAAAACCTTTCTAACATAGTAGATGGGTCATTGGACTCGATCTACCTCTTTTATCAGTACCGAGCTGATGACCTTGTCGCTCGCGAAGAGGTACAGCTTTAAAACATCTCCCTCCTCGGGTCGGGTCAGAATCGGGTTTCTAATTAGGTACTCTTTCAGCTCGTTGAAGGCGAGCTGACATTTTGCGGTCCATTCAAAATCTTTGCTTTTCTTTATTGCCTTGAAGAAAGGCGGGCAACGATCTGCCAACTTGGACATGAAACGGCTCAAAGTGGCTATCCTGCTGTTTAGTCTCTAAACCTCTTTTAGCTTACGAGGTGGTCTCATGTCTAAGATGGCCCTTATTTTTTCGAGATTGGCTTCGATGCAACGTTGGTTGACTATGTATCATAGGAATTTATCCGAGGTGACACCGAAGACGCTTTTGTTGGGATTTAGTTTCATGTTATATTTACACAAGATTTCGAAAACACTTTGCAAGTCATTCAACAAATATTTTGAAAACTGGGTTTTTATAACCATATCATCTACATAACATTCAATCTTATTGCCGATCAACGGCTCAAAAATCCTATTTACAAGTCTTTGAAAGGTCGCCCCGGCATTTTTTAGTCCAAAGGGCATGACCTTATAACAATACAGGCCGAGCTCAATGATGAAGGTCATTTTTTCTTCATCGACAGGGTCCATCTTAATCAGGTTGTATCCTGAGTATGCGTCTAGAAAGCTCAGCAACTCGTGCCCTGAGGTCGCGCCCACTAGACGGTCGATCTTGAGCAATGGGAAACAGTCCTTTGGGCAAGCTCGATTCAGGTCGGTATAATCGACGCACATGCGCCATTTACCGTTGGCCTTTTCTACCAAAACTGGGTTAGCTACCCAGCTCGGATAATGGACCTCCCTGATGAAATCGGCTACAAGGAGCTTCCCGACCTCCTCGTCGACTATCCTCTAGCGCTTCGGGGCGAGGTTGCATTTTTTCCATCTAACGGCCCTAACTAAAGGATCAGTGTTTAACTTATGAGTTATAATTTTTGAATCTATGCTAGGCATCTCTGCCACGGGCCATGCAAACACATCTAAATTTTTAATTAAAAAAACTTACCAGCTGAGAACGGAGTGGTTCCTCGATTGATGCTTCGATCTGGAGAGTTCTGTCTGGATCTTCTGTTGAGACCAGAATGTGGACCGTCTCTTTTGTTGGTGTGGCTCGCTCCCCGGTGTACTCCGTAGGTCGCTCGAGCTCGATGTTAGCCGCTAGCTTGCCTTTCCCTTTGAGGGCGGTGACATAGCATTTGCGAGACTCGAGCTAGTCGCCTCGCACTACCCCTACTCCATAGTCTGTAGGGAACTTCATGGCCAAGTAGTTGGTGGATACCACTGCATGAAGTGCGTGGGTAATGGGCCAACCTACTATGGCATTGTACGGGGAGGGAGTCACGACCCACAGGAATGTGTGCTCGAACCTAGCAATGTTGGGCCACATGCCAACCTTTGCGGGTACTGAGACTCGCCCAAGCGGTCTGACCTCTTCACCGCTGAAGCCTACCAAGGGTGTATCTGTCGGCTTGAGATCGATTTCTTGGAGTTCGAGCTTGTCGTAGGCGTCCTTGAACAGAATGTCGGCCAATTGCCCGAATCCACTAGGACGCGCTTCACTTCGAAATCATTCAGTCTCATCTTTATTACCAATGCGTCGTCGTGGGGGTACTGAACCCCGCGCGCATCATATTCTGTAAAATATATGGGGTCTTCGAGCCTAGGTCGCTTCGGTGGATTCTGTTTTTCACGTTCCAATTCGCAAACCGAGGTTTTCCCCGTTGCTGAGGTGCAGCCCGCAACGATGGACCCGCCAATAATCATGTCAATT
Source organism: Nelumbo nucifera (assembly GCF_055504915.1). Lineage (NCBI taxonomy): Eukaryota > Viridiplantae > Streptophyta > Magnoliopsida > Proteales > Nelumbonaceae > Nelumbo > Nelumbo nucifera. The sequence goes on from NC_142651.1 coordinate 110,205,743, forward strand.
ACTCCGCGGATAAATCTTTCTTCTGGTAACTGTCTCTGCGGCTGCTCACTTTGCCTGCTGCTGGACTCGGGAGCATTTCTCCTTTTGCTCCCCTTGTCGATCTGCCGAGTTTCTGTTTTCTTTTTGTACAAAATTTTTTAAATATCCGCGACAGATGAGTTCTTCGATTTCATCGCGGAGATTTCTACAATTTTTGGTACTATGACCGTGATCTTTATGAAAATGACAGTATACATTTTTATTTCTAGTGGCGGGATCTCCCCTTAACCGAGGTGGCCACTTCACATAGGAGGCGTCTTTGATCATCATAAGAATCTCTCCCCGCTTCGCGTTGAGGGGTGTGTAACTCGTTCTTTTAACCGGCGGAGTTCAGGAACGCCAACCTGACTTAGGAGATCGGCTCCTGGACTTGTTTCCTCCCCTAGTCGAGGACTTGCTTTTTCTTCGTTTACTACCACCGTTATTCGAGTTGTCACCTTCTCTTTTTCTCTTCTTCGCTGGATTTTTGCTCTTCTGGTTCATCTCCTCTTTTGTCCCGATGAACTGGTCGGCGAGCTTGAGGAATTCAGTGATGTCCTTGGGCTTGTTGGCTACCACGTGCCACTTGAATTCCCTGTGAGTAATTCCTCTCTTTGCTGTCATGAGTCTTACAACGGGATCCAGGTCGGGGATCTGTAAACAGGTGTCGTTGAAGCGTTTTGTGTAGCTTCATATCGACTTCCCTTCTCTTTGGACTATGTTGAGGAGGCTTTCTTGAGACCTCGGACACTTCTTGCTAGTGATGAAGTGCGAGGTGAACATCTGCACGAACTGCGTCTAGCTTTTGATCATCCTTGGCGCGAGGTTCATGTACCATGTGCAAGCTACCCCTTTGAATGTTGTGGAGAAGGCAATGCACATGCATGACTCGTCAGCCCTAGCTAGATGCATCTGAGACTACAATGAATCCACGTGGTCATTCGGATCGAAGGATCCATTGTACTTGTCCAGAGGTGGCATTTTAAAGTCTTTAGGCATAGAGGACGCCAGGAGCTCGGAGGACAAAGGAGATGACCCTGACAGGAGAGGAGCAGTCTTTGTGGCCGCTGAGCTCGCCTCTTCTTTGCCTTTCACTTCTTTTGGTTGGTTGGGAATGGCGAGCTAGCTACGAGCTGTAGTTCGTCATGCCTTGCGACGCTTTTGTTGCTGCTTCCTAACCGGCTCCGCATTGGTGCTGCTGACCTCTGTGTGGTCGGGTATCATCCTGGCACGAAGTGGCTCGGACTGCTGATGTTGGCTGCCATGAACGGAAGGTCCTCGCCTGGAGTCCGCGGCTAGAACCCCGAACCAATTCCTTGCAAGAGAACCTTCATGATGCGAGGGCCGGGGTGAAATAGCTTTGGCGAGCTGAGTGTCTCTTGATCTGTTCATGTTCTGCGAAGAGGGAGGAGTGACTTGTCTATCCCTCCTGCCGCGGGACGAGACCTGGCTCCCAAGAGGATGTGGAACCTGGGAAATCTCTCCCCAACAAGGAGGGCGAGTGTTCTGACGACAGGACTGATTCTGTTGCGCTGCCGGGTGTCGAGGTGGAACCGGCTGCTGATTCTGCTACAACGGAGGGAACTGTTGTTGGTACTGTTGCTGATAGAACTGATGAAGTACTTGCTGTTGGTATAGTTGATACTGCTGGACCTGCTGCATTTGGACCTGAATGGCCCGAACACAGCGTACCAGGTCGTCAAGTTGGGACTGTCCGGCTCCAGAGGGAACCACAGACGGTTCAGCAAACGTCGTGCCGACTACAGGAGGGAGTGGCGCGTTCACTTGCATGGTCGCTTGGGGCACAGTCAGCGTTGGAACCCCAGCCGCGGTAAGCGGGATGGTGAACTGACCGATGCAGACAGAAGGGAGCTAAGGCTGCCCCTCGGAGACGTTCATCTCGTTGTTTTGTCCGGTGTTGCTGGAGGATGCCATAGACCTGAGTATGTGTTTGTTGGTGGAAAGAGGCTTTTTGTAGCGAGTTCCCATTGACGACGCCAAATGATGAAGCACGATCTGGCTGCTCCCTGCTGGAGGTGATCTGGCTTCCAGTAAACGGCGGACTAGGTCGATCTGCAAAAGAAGAATCAGAGAACCCGGGGTGGCTAACCCGGCGAGGTCACTCCGATGCTTAAGTCAGTATACTTGATTGCGAGCTGAGAAGCTTTTGAGTGTTAAGAGTTAGAGAGCAGAGAAATCACGTGTACCTTGGCCTCCGGGGGTAGAGCCTTTATATAGTGGAGTCCTCGCGGGTTTCGCAGAGCGGTTCTGGGATCCTCGTCACGATGGGATCCGTTTCCACATTAATGAGGGATAACCGATGGGGCTTATCAATTTCGCCTGACCGGACGGGAAGGAGATAAGGCTTACCGTTACGAGGCGTGATCCCGCGAGGCTCAGAATCTGATGGCGAGATTTTCAGGGTTGCCATATAGTAGTCAGTCAATATTACCTGAGCTACTGCTCTTTAGATCCAACCTGGGGCGAACGCCGAAGTGCCTTGGGACCGAGGTGGTCCTGATGCGACCTTACATCGAGGTGAACTCGTCCCGAGGTGGTTTGATTATCCGAGCTCGATCTGTTGCGGACTTGACATGTCGGGCTGAGTTGTCATCTTACTGTTAGATCATGTCCACGTGTCCCCTTGTTACTAGGTCGGGCCAAATCGCCCTTCATCAGGTAGTGTATTAGCACTCAACCTTTGAAACTTAAAGGGCTGAATCTTGGATTTGGAGGGTTTCGTTTGCAGATATAACGATCGCACAGGTTGTTGTCAAATGCCCTTCTGGAGTTATTAATTGATTCTAGTTAAGGAAAATAGAGGAAACAAGGGAATAAACCAATGGGAGAAGAATCATTGCCTTCTTTGTTTCAGTGCCGAGAGGTAGGAGAGAAGCAAATGGATGATTACAAAAGCATAGCAATAAGCGCTAACAAGGCTCCTCGAGCGGAAGATGAAGGGAGCACCGCTCCACTTCCTGAGAAGGTTTGTTTTTGAGTTATTATCTTCTCTTCTTTAATGGAAGGTTTATTTTTTCTATTTTGAAAATTTAAAGAATAATAAAGGGTAAAATAGTCTTTTTTTCTTTCTGTTAATGGTCGCTAACGGTAAGGGAATATTAGTCAATTGTCATAAACAATAGAGGTAATATTAATCACTTTTCAAACAGTAAGGGTATACTTAATCAATTAGCTAAATCATAAGGGTAGTTTAAGAAATTTATCCAATTTTTTCTTTTTTATTCAATAAAAAGTGTTTTATTCATATTAAAAACTCAAAAATAATAAACATCTCACTATTAGTTGATAAAAAAAAAAGATGAACAAAAAAAATATTATATATATATATATATATTTATTAAATAAAAATATATATTTTATTATTTAATATATACTATTATGTTGGGCTCAGGCTCAGCTCGAACTTTTTTTGAAAAAAAACTGAACCCAGTCTGAAAAAAATCGGGCCCGATGGTTTAAGCCCGAACCCAAGCCCATAGACCTAAAATTATAAACAAGCGTGACTTATAAGCCGGGCCGTCGGACTACCCAGCCCACGAACAATGTAACAGGTTTGACCCTTCATGCGCTTTGTCATGGGCTGGGTAGCCCAGTTACTTACTCTCCCACCTGATAAAGAAAATCCAAATCGTTGAAATCTCAGGGTGAGAGATAAAGAGCGCGGGGGGAAAGGAAAGATACACAACAAGCGCGGTACTTACTCTCGTCTGCTACAGAACGGAGAAACTCAAGAAAGCTCAAACTTCCAATGACCAGGAGAAAGAGAAGATGAACGTACGAGAAAGGGTTCTGCATCTTCGTCTTCTCTAATCTCTTCCTCTTCACTGTTTTTTCCTTTTTTCGTTTGTTTGTTTGTGATAATGTATTTCTGCTTTACTTCCATCAGAATTCAGAAGTTAAAACCTATTTCATCTTCTTGCACTGTACAAGCCTTCCTACTTTGCTTTTTGAGATTGTTTAGTTTGTGCAGTAGTTTCTCCTTTCTAACGCCACTGCAACTAAACCTAAACCTGTGAGAGAGAGAGAGAGAGAGAGAGAGAGGCTCTGTTAGTTCCTCCATTTCACAAGTTCCAGAACTCCTTTTCTTGATAGCCTTGCCACTATGATGTTCTCCTCCTCTCTGAAATGCTATCCTTCTTGTATCCCTCCTCCAAAATCGCATTGCCTATCTCTATCTCTCTCATGTAGACCCACCAGCTTCATCTCCTCGGCGTCCCTGAAACCTTACAAGGAGCTAACAACATCTTTATCATCCGATAGGAGTCCGATCTCTGCATCTTCTTCCTCTGCAATCCATCAACTTCCTCCAAATTTCACCCCAAAAGACCTCCTCGGTGTCCTCCGTCGCCAGAATGATGCTGAATCTGCACTTCGTGTCTTTGATTGGGCATCAAAGCAGCCAAATTTCGTCCCCACTCCATCAACATACCAAGAGATCCTTCAACAACTCGGTAAGGTGGGATCTTTCGAGTCAATGAATCATCTCCTGAAGGAGATGAAGCTCTCTGGGTGTGAGATAGATAAAGGTACCTTCCTCATCTTCATTGAAAGCTATGCGAGATTTAATTTCTTTGATGAAGCTGTTGATACGCTTAGAATAATGGAACAAGAGTTTGGCTTGAAACCTGATACACATACTTATAATTTCTTGTTGAATATTCTTATCGAGGGGAACAAGTTAAAACTGGTTGACTCCCTGCATTCTTCCATGTGTAGTAGGGGGATCGAACCAGATGTTTCAACTTTCAATATATTGATCAAGGCGTTGTGTAGAGCCCACCAGATAAGGCCTGCAGTTTCAATGATGGAGGAGATGTCTAGTTATGGTTTGGTTCCAGATGAGAAAACCTTCACAACTCTCATGCAAGGTTTTATAGAAGAAGGAAATATGGAAGGAGCATTGAGGATGAAAGAAAAAAATGATGGAAACTGGATGCACTATGGGCAATGTAACAATTAATGTTCTTGTCCATGGATTCTGCAAAGAGGGGAAGGTAGAAGAAGCTTTGAACCTCATACAGGAAATGTCCCTTGAGGGATTTTGTCCTGATAAATTCACTTTTAATACTTTGGTGAATGGTTTGTGCAAAGCTGGGCATGTTAAGCATGCCTTAGAGATATTGGATGTGATGCTTCAGGAGGGATTTGATCCAGATATCTTCACTTACAACACCTTGGTATCTGGACTGTGCAAATCTGGTGAAATTGAAGATGCCATTGATGTCCTTAATCTGATGGTATGCAGGGGTTGTTTCCCAAATACTGTCACCTACAACACCCTTATCAGCACCATGTGTAAGGAGAACAGGGTTGAAGAAGCCACTGAACTTGCTTGTGGCCTTTCAACCAAAGGACTTTTACCTGATGTATGTACATTTAATTCTCTAATACATGGTCTCTGCATCTCTGGTGACCATGGCATAGCAATGGAACTGTTTGAGGAAATGAAGAATCATGGGTGCCCACCAGATGAGTTTACCTACAATGTGCTGATTGACAGTCTCTGCTCTAAAGGGAGGCTAGAGGAAGCACTAGGGCTTCTGAAAGAAATGGAGTCAAAAGGCTGTGCACGCAATGTAGTTACATATACTAGTTTGATAGATGGGTTCTGTAAAAATCAAAGAATTGAAGAAGCAGAGGAGGTCTTTGATCAGATGAAATTGCAAGGAGTTTCAAGGAACATGGTGACTTATAACACTCTCATTGATGGCCTGTGTAAGAACAAGAGGGTGGACGAAGCTGCTCAGCTTATGGACCAAATGCTAATGGAAGGGTTGAAACCTGACAAATTCACCTACAACTCATTGCTCACACATTTCTGCAGGGCAGGAGATATAAAGAAGGCAGCTGATATTGGCCAAACTATGACTTCAAATGGGTGTGAGACAGATGCAGTCACATATGGTACCCTGATTAGTGGATTGTGTAAAGCTGGTAGAGTTGAGCTTGCCAGCAGATTCCTCAGAACTGTGCAGATGAAAGGAATGATTCCAGCCCCACAGGCCTATAACCCTGTAACTCAAGCACTATTTAAACGACAGAACAAGAGAGGCAATGAGGCTTTTCAGAGAAATGATTGAAAAGGGTGATCCTCCAGATGCCATCACTTATAAAATTGTTTTCCGTGGCCTTTGCTGTGGAGGAGGTCCAATTGGAGAATCTGTTGATTTTGTGGTTGAGATGACAGGGAAAGGATTTCTACCAGAACCCTCCTTGTTCTCCATGCTGGCTGAAGGTCTTTGTGCTTTATCAATGGAGGACACTCTGATCAAGCTTGTTGATTTGGTCATGAAGAAGGCAGAATTCACAGAAAATGAAGTTTCCATGGTAATGGGTTTCCTCAAAATCCGTAAATTTCATGATGCATTGGCCACCTTTGGCCGTCTCCTTAAAAGTCGAAGAACCAGAAATGTTTACAGGTAGAGAAACATAAAGGATATGCGCTTAAATAACTGGTGGCAGCATATTTCATATTTGCCTGCTATTGTATATTGAATTGAAACCAGAAAAGCTATTCTGGAATTTTGTCCTTTACCAATCTTGTTGAATAAACTTGGGACGCATGGCAAAATTTTCAAGGCCTGGAGGCTACCTTGGCTATACCAAGGTCAGGAAAACTATGTTGTTGTACAGTTTGTGTACCTTGGCAGCTTCTGGTATTTTAAATAGAAGAAAAAAATTATTTAGAAACAAATACCAACAAATTAATTTTTTCTTTTTGTAAACTAATAAGAAATGTGACCCCATATGTTCCACTAAAAGGTATATATCCAAGCTTTTCCATGTCATGTCAGAAATAAGATATCAGAAGGCCCAAGAATTGCCAACTATATTTTATTTATTTTCATTTCCTTGAAGCCTTTTGCTTTTACCATTTCCAACTCTTATCTCACTTCTCCCCATAAATCTTCTCTTTATATGAATTTAGTATGGCACCATATTTTGTCACTCCTTATCTTTTTCTGTTTTGGATCACAATCCGAGATGGGTTCTTAATTCCAAGCTTGTTCTCTGTGATTTGCTTTATGTTTTGTTCCTAAAACAAGCAAGAAAAAAAAAGCAGTTTTAAGCATGTGAGCAGCTTGAGGGTTAGAAAGCTAGCAGGTAGCTGCAATTTGTTTCAAAGGAGTTGGATCTATGATGCTTTATATCCTATCTATGATTCTTTGAGGTGTCCCTTTAGAGATTCCAGAGTTTGATTGTGAAAGGTACAGTAGACCTGAAAAGCTGTACCTCAAATACAGGTGGAATCTCCTTTTTTTCATCAATAACAACAATTTCATTAATCAACCAGAAGTTTGGTATATCCTCCTTAGCACTTGCTTTTTGTTTTAAATTTTGTATTATGGAAGAAAGAGCATTGATCATCTGGTAGCAACAGTGGGTAAACTAGCTCCAGATTGGATTCTTCATCTTCCAGATTTCGATCAAGTGAACAGAACTGATCTGTTAGAGAACTTCTGGAGTACACTAGATTTGCAACCTTGTAACGATGAATTATTTGTAGTTTGAGTTTGTGTGGAATTTGGTGGGTATGTCAGCTTGACAACCAACTGTCTTGCATTGTGCATCTTTTTTTTTCAGTTTTTAATGAAATTCTCTTTTATCCTTGAAAAAATGAAATTCTATAGCTCGAATCTTCAGTATTCTTTTATTTATCACCTGTGTCTATTATTAGGCAGAATGTTGTCACCTTTTGTTAGAAACTGAAAGAAACTTTAGAAACAGAAGAAATGGAGTAAATGAGGAAGAAATAGATATAGAAATGGAAACAATTTTTGAAAAGAAGGGGACTAAACAGGAACAAATGGGATTCATTGAAGAAGACCCTTGCCATTTGTGGAGCATAAATCTTCTTGTGGGTTTCTTTTCAGTTGAAGTGTAAATGTAATGGCCAATGTTATTTTGAGGAAGGCTCCAATTACAAGGTTGGAGCCAATGATTGGTGAAGGGAATACATTCCCTTGATTGACGGTTTCGATTACTGTATATCCCTATATCTGAAAAAAAGGTTGGTCATCATTCTAGAAATGAGGTCTATCCATCCTTATAAGGCTACATTGATTAACCTCTCCTTGAATTCTTCACCCTTTGAATTGGGAGGACCCATGAAAGACATGTCCAATTTTGGGTTTTCCAGTGTGCAATGCGCAGTGTGTACTTGGGATGATCATGGGCGGGGAGGGTAGTAAAGTAAAAGCATCTTGGGTCTGGACCGATCCAGGCATCCAGATTTGTGCAAATAATTATCAGAAAATTGGGACAATTTATAGAGTCATGATGTTCCACATTGGATTGTCTGAGTTTGTATTTACATAGACAGGATCTGCTCCTCACAGAGCGCGCCTCACACTGACCTCACAGTATGTTCTGGCAGTACACTGAGAACATCTTTCATACTTTTATTTATTATTCATGGGGAGATGTTCCCAATACAGGGTGAGATGTGGCTATGAGGTTAGTGTGATACGCGCTCTGTGAGGAGCAGATCCCAATTTGTATTTACTAATGGGAAGTTGATCCTTAAAAAAATTTGGCTAATATTATTGATGAGGGCGGATTTGGCCCTCCAATGGCATTGTGACACATGGCATCTTGGAACAATTGGGTGACATCCGGAACCACTTAGGCAACAACTTGCCTTAGCCAGGATGATAGTGTCCCAGCTGGTGACCTGGCATAGGCGCCGACCTGGAGGCCTATCATTGGCGCCAAACTGGCAGCATAGCACAGGCGCCGAACTGGTGGCCTGGCACAGACGCCGACATGGCGACCTGCGAGACGTGCTCGCCGACAAATTCGACATACATGTCCCAACACTCCCACGATCCTTGGAAGTTGGTGCACGTACCGAACGATCCGAAGAGTGGTCAACATGCATGGTGGTTGCCTCCGGAAATCTCGGATATGGTGCGTGAAGCCCACGCCAGACAATGCCTATATAAAGACACCAACTCCAATGGCATGGAGAGGGGCAAGTAAGCATATTCTAGCTCTCGTACTTTTTAATTTTTTTAGCTCGCAGTCTACTATGAAAGTACTGACTTAATTCGGAGCGACCTCGTCGGGTTAGCCACCCCGGGTCCTCTGACATTGATTCCTTGCAGGTCTCTAAAGAACTACGAAGCTCAACAATTAATCCAGCTCGGCCCAGTCAATTCGGCACCTAACCTGCCCAGCTTGGCCCAGTCAGTTCGGCACTTAGCGCAAAAAAATTGATACATCAATTGGCGCCGCCTGTGGGAAACGCTACAAAAAGCTAAGTTCTCATCTTCTGAAAGGCTAATTCCTCTTCTTCCAGAAAGCTAAGTTCTCACCTTTTAGAAACTAAAGCTCTCACTTTCTAATTTTCATTTTTTATGAACTCGAAGACTAAGCAGGAAGTTGATGGCCAATAGACTAAGCAGCTCTATCGACTTTTTTTCAACTCGGATAAAGCCTCATCAGTCCTCTTCGCAAGGTACCCTCTACAAGAAGAGCTCTTTGTGGCTCCCGCGGGAGTTAGCAGCCAACGGACTGCATGGACGCCCTTGCCGGTCGAGCCTTCGAGGGCTCCCGGGCGAGCTGGTGACCTAAAGTCAGTAGTGTTGCCCCCGTAAGTCGAGCTCCCAATAGCTTTTTGTAGGAGTGGGTGATCGGCGTCACTAACGAGGCTGATGCAGCGCAACCGTAACTCTAAAGTGACGAACTGATAAAAGACCTCGGCACCACATAAGACCCAGTCGCCTCTTCGGCATGGACAAAATCAAGGGTAAGGAGAGTGGACTGCGAGTCGCTCCCATAGCCCAAGGGCTAAAGTACTGAGATGATAAAAGATCTCGACACCACGTAAGACCCAGTCGCCTCTTCGGCATGGGCAAAATCAAGGGTAAGGAGAGTGGACTGCGAGTCGCTCCCAAAGCCCAAGGCTACAAACACTTACTCTTCCGACCTGAGAAGAAAATTAGATCGACGCTTACGAGCTCATCGAATTAGTCATTCCAGGCCAAAAGGAGCAATCTACTCCCTTCGCCGAGTTACTTTCAGCTCGGGAGTGGGGGCAAATGATGAGGACAGATTTGACCCTCCAATGGCATTGTGACACATGGCATCTCAGAACAACTAGGTGACATCCGGAACCACTTAGGCAACAACTTGCCTTAGCCAAGATGATGGTGTCCCAACTGGCGACTTGGCACATGCGCCGAACTGGCGACCTGTCATAGGCACCGAACTGGCAGCCTGGCACAGCTGCCAACCTGGCGACATGGCAGCTTGGCACAGGCGCCGACCTGGCGACCTGCGAGGCATGCTCGCCGACAAATTCAGCATGCATATCCCAACACTCCCACGATCATTGGAAGTTGGCCCATGTACCGAACGATTCGGAGGGTGGTCAACGTGCATGGCGGTTGCCTCCGGGAATCTCATACCACTTAGGCGACCTCTCGGAAATCTCTGATACGGTGCGTGAAGCCCACGACAGACAATGCCTATATAAAGGCACCAACCCCAATGGCATGGAGGGGGAAAAGTAAGCATATTCTAGCTCTCATACTTTGTGATTTTTTTAGCTTGCAGTCTACTATGAGAGTACTGACTTAAGCATCGGAGCGACCTCGCCGAGTTAGCCACCCCGGGTCCTCTGACATTGATTCCTTGTAAGTCTCTAAAGAGTTACGACGCTCAACAATCAATGCAGCTCGGCTCCTAACCTGCCCAGCTTGGCTCAGTCAAATTGGCACCTAATCCACCCCTAGCTTGGCCTGGTCAGCTCGGCATCCAGGTCCTCATCCAGCAAAAGTTCTCCACTTCGGCATCCAAGTCATTGACCACTTGGAAGCAGACCAAATGACGAAGTACTTAGTGAAAAATTGATTCATCAATTATCATCCCCCAAGCCTAGTATTTTAGGTTAGGCCCGAATTTTTTGGTCCAGGCCTATCCCATGCAAAAACTCAGGTTGGGCCCACACAAATTGCACCCCTTCACCTAGTAGATAAAGTCGGTGTGGTCATCTTTCAAGTTTTCATTTTTCATAGGTTTGTCAATTAGTTAAACCAAACCAACCGAATAATATAGGGTTTTGGTATCCCTATTATAATTGGGTTAGGATCACTGGATCATTATTATACTAAAATAATCATTTTATCTAATCAGTACATTTTCTTCTTCACTACTAGTAATACTTTTATTTTCTTCTTTTCCTATAACAAAAATAAGGGTTCAGCCCTTATATTTTTTAAATTTTATTATGCTTCTTCCTTTCTTCTCATGTTGATTTTCTATACTTTAATATGAAATTTATACTTTTCTTATGAAAATCATGAATAATTATTAAAGAAATATAGTTATAGTTCCTAAGGAACTATCCTAGGATCTATGTTTTTAACATAAAAAATCCATCGCCTATGTGACTAGGTGACAAGGTGCCCGGACTGGGCCCTATCCAGCTCAGCCCGGACTGGGCCCTACCCAGCTCAGCCCATAATCACCCCTAGCTGATAAGCCTGATATTGAAAAGGTGCGAATTAATTATGAATAACAATTTACCTCTTCTGTACCAAAAATAGAATTGTCTGATGGGCCATCCGAAAACATTTTGGGCAGAATATATTAAGAATAAGTATTACCCAAACAACAACATTAATTCAGCGGCTTTAAAAGCAAATCAGATCCTGTTTTAGAGGGAAAGCCGAGTTGATGCATTGGATGAATTGTCCCAGCGGTAGTACAGTTTTGAGTCCCGTTATTATCATTTCTTACAGAAAAGAACTGTTGATGTACTGTTGACTTAAAAGAGTAAGGACCCTTGTAGGGGTGTCAGGCAATGATTAATACCAAACCCCCCTCAAAAAAAAATTGTAGATGATTCATTTAAAGCATGCATTGAATATGTAATATTAGCTCATGATTTTCAAACAATTGCAACAAAGGGTAAAAAAATGTCATGTAGTTGGAGCAATGCAAGGCTACAGGGACTGATACAAATCCCTTCTACATGCTACCATGCTTAAAGGCTGGGTCAGATGGAGAAGCTCTAATCAAAATACCAAGGGATCTAAATACTGTCCCATAGCTTTGCTTATTTTGTTTGTAAAAATCAGGAGGATATGGCATATGATTGACACAATCATGTTTCTTGCGAAAAAAAAAAACATATGCTTACTTTGGGAAGAGTGCAAGTATAATATTTTCAATATAAATACAAAATTTAAAAAATATGAATATGGACTGTATACAAGGTTTTGCATTGAATATGTTTATATTTGCATTATTCCCAAAATGGAGCTTAAAGGATATTCTTAGATTACATGGCTAGACTTTTCACTTAGAAAGGAGACTTGATCAATTTTAATTGAATATATTCAATCAAAGTTAAACATGATTTTTTTTATCTTCTAACATTTTTTATTTTTGTTGATTTTTAAGACTTTGAAGAGGTTATGTAATGTTTATGTGGGTTCCATTCTTTTGGATATAGTGATTGTTGAGATGTAAATCTTTTCTTTTCTTTTTTTTTGAAGAGGTTATTGATGATGCGTAATCCGGTTGGTTCTAGTTGCCGATTACCTCGCTTCTGACGAGATTGGAGGTGCCTGAAACAAGGAAGAAAATGGAGACTTTTGGGGAGGAAACCGGTTGGAACACTCCGAAGCTCAAGTTAGTGCTCTTCAGAAGGCAAGGGAAATGAGGAATTCTAAGACCAGAAAGCGCAAGAATCACATACCTCCTTCCTTGGGAGATGGGGGTATTTTATAATCACCCTGCACACTTACTTCCATACCTCTACCAGTTCAGGTATCATTACCTCCGCCAGATCGGGTGTCATTTCCTCTGCCAGTTGCCAGTTGCCAGTTCGGGTGTCATAACCTCCATTGTTCCTTGTCAGGGCCGTCTTTGCCACGTCTGAGATGGTGGTGGCAGGTGGCCGTTGGAGGGCGGCTATCATGTGTCGGACCCCTAATCAGTCAGGTGTGCCACCTCCATGTACAGACTTCCTAGGCGTCAGGTATGGTTGTTCAGTCAAGCGACTTGGAGCCGAAGTGGTGTGCGAGGTGGTCTTGAGTTGGGATAGAAGTATGGCCCGAATTGCCCCTGGATGGGCAGTTTGGGTTTTTTGCCTTTTGTGCTCCTTGTAAGGCTCAGGACCTTGAAGGGAGAGCTCGGGTTCCTCCTTGGGGAGCTCGGGACTCTTCAGTTCGGAGCTCGGGTTGTAGGTTCCCCCTTTGGGGGAGCTCGGGACTTTTTTGCTCGGGTTGTGGGCCCGCTACCGTGCCGAGCTGGTGCTTCTGCCAGGTCACTCTCAGTGCGCAGCCGGTTTCGTGGGGAGCCGTTGGATGGTTTCGATCTTGGTTGTTGATGCGCGAGTACGGTGGTTATAAATAGTGGGGGGCCCCTGGTCACTTTTCTTCGCCATCCTTCAGCATTCGTTCCTTGAGCTCGCATCTCAGGCTATCAGCACGCGTCACTTTTCGTAGTCCGATAGCTTTTCCTGGTGAGTCCTCGGCCTTCTCTTTGTTTCAATGTCTAGTTCGGGTAGTTTAGGTAGTCTCCTGGGGGGGCTCGATGCTGGTTCTACGAACCGAGCTGCTGCCCTCGACAGCCTTAGTGAGTCCGAGGCGGGGCCCGAGGTAGAGCTCGAGGAAGAGCTCGGGTTTGAGCCCGTAGGCCGAGTCACCTCGGGTAGTTTGGCATCCATCTCCCGTCGAGGTCGGGTGCCAGATAAGTTTGGACCTTCCACTATGACGTCCGAGAGGCTTTGGTCCCTTATCGTCCAGTACAACCTACCCGGGGAGTATACTTACTTTTTACCCTCGGGAGACTTTCCTTGGGAGCACGGTCCGGATGAGATCATGATATTCTGGGAGCAACTTGTTGTCGGGCTGCGCCTTCCCTTCCATCCCCTAATCATCGAGGTCATGAACCACTTCGGCGCCACTGTAGGTCAGCTTCACCCGAACTCTATCCGCAACCTTGTCGGGACCATCTCCCTTTGCTGTGAGCACTACCTTCCTTTGGACTTGGAAATTTTTTCCGCTATTCTCATGCTTAAGAAACAAGCGGGTCCCTTGCCCGGGTGTAGGAGGGCATACTACTTGTCACCTTGCTCGAGCTTCAAGCTCTTACACAATCTCCCAAATAAGGTCTCGGCATGGAAGCGGGACTACTTCGTGGTTCGAAGTGCTACGGGGTGGCCGTTTCCTACTGAGTGGGGTTTGGCCGCTCTTGACCCCGGTGTCGCATTAGACGAAGATATGGTGAAGGGCCTCCAGGACTGGGCCCGACAAGGGCTCAAATGCGAAGTCTACCTGACGGAGGACAAGCTAATTCAGGCCAGTCTGAGTTCGGGTAGGTTTCTTGCTCAGACGAAGATACTCTTGCTTTTGTTTTTATTCTCGTCTTCTGACACCGAGCTCCTTTTTGCAGGTGTTATGGAGGCAGAGAAGACTCGAGGTGCGAACTTGTTTGCTGGCATGAAAAGGAGGAAGCGAGTTTCTAAGCGGGTCTGCGTCGATCCTTCCCGGGTTGCGGAGCCCGAGGCACCGAGAATGGAGCCTCTTGGGGAGCCCGAGGTGCCCCCTCCAGTTCAGGAAGCGGCAGGAGTCCCCTATGCTAACACTGCTTATGCCCAGGCTGTGCCTTCGGGCTCGGGAAGTCACGATGAGGTTGGGAGCATGCTGACGCCGAGCTACGCTCTCCGAAAAAGCAAGAAGGCTACTTGCCCCGAGGAGGTCGCAGTGTGGTTCGATCTTCCTACAAATCTCATAGGGGCTCGGGCTGCCTCTCACGCCATGGTGGTAAGTTGAACTAGTGTCTTTTTTTTTTACCGAGCTGATTTGTCCTTGTTCTAGCAGGTGAACTCCTCTATCCACGCTTTGGCAATCCAGGCGGAGAGGGGCTTGAAGCGAGCACAAGCTGCTGAAGCGGCTTCCCGTGCTGCGCGAGCTGAGCTGTCAAGGTCTCGGAGGGACAAAGAGGCCTTAGGAATGGTGGTGAGGCACATGGTGGACCTGAAGTTGGACCTGGAGCATCAGGTTGAGTACCTCCAAGAAAATATCAGGGAGAAGACTCAGATCTTCTCTCAAGCCGTTGAGGAGGCAAAGGTGAAAGCCGTCAAGGATTACATCGCTTCGCCGCGCTTTACGATATGATAGTGGACTCATACAGAAGGGGTTTCAAGTTGAGCCGATGGATGATAAGGAACACGTACCCCGAGCTCGATATTAGTGCCATAACCACTTCGTGCATCACCTCGGAAATGGCTGTTGTAGCTGATGATGACGCGGATTCCAAAGACGAAGCGGGACCTTCGGGTATTGTCGAAGTCCCTTTTGAAGGCGAGGAAGATTGACCTCCGGGCTTGTGAGCTCATTTGTGTTTTTTGTTTTTGTTTTTTAAATACTGTAAAGCGAACATTTAGAAATGAAGTACTTTTTCTGTTCAAGTGTTGTGCAAATATTCTTCTTTTGCCAAAGTGACTATATGCCCGAACTGCTTAGACTTAAGCCCTGAGGCGAGTTAACATAGTAAGGCTATGTGCCCGATTTGTTCTCCGCTCGGGTTAGTTAACATAGGCTGAATTGGGCCCTGGGCCGCACTGAGCTTACGGTGCCAAGGTCATCTTTGGCTTGGCATTCTGGGTCTTAGGGTGTCGAGGTCCCTGTTAGCTCGGCATTCTGGGCCTTAGGGTGTTGAGGTCTTTGTTAGCTTGGCATTCTGGCCCTTTGGCTCTGGTAGTGGCTTCATAGCCTGCTTAGTTTGATAATTTATAGGTAAAATTGTCTTAAGTTGACGATGTTCCATGCCCAAGGTATCTGTTTACCTTCCAGGGTCTCGAGCTCGTATGCTCCCCCGAGTACTCTCTTTACTTGATAGGGTCATTCCCAGTTTGGCCCAAGTTTGCCAATGCCGGACTTAGGTACCATGATCTTGCGGAGGACCAGGTCACCGACGAGAAAGTTTTGTTTCTTAACTCTGGCGTTGTAGTACCGAGCTACCCATTGTTGGTATGCTACGGTTCTGATGTATGCGAGGTCCCTCACCTCGTCAAGTAGGTCGAGGTTGGTACGTAGCTCGTCGTTATTAGTATTGTCGTTGTATGCTTCCAACCGAAGTGAGGGGATTTTGATTTCGGCTGGGATGACTGCCTTCGTGCCGTAGGTGAGGTTGAAGGGAGTTTTTCCAATGGTGGTCTTCTCTGTAGTTTGGTATGCCCATAGGACGCTGGGCAGCTCGTCTGCCCATAACCCTTTATCTCGGTTTAGCCTGGCTTTTAGTGCGCAGAGGATAGCTCTGTTCATGACTTCTGCCTGACCGTTTGCTTGTGGATGCGCAACCGACGTGAAGTTTTGCCGGATCCCCATGCCTTGGCACCACTCTTGGAATTTGATGTCCTCGAACTGCTTGCCATTGTCGGAGATCAGCACCCGAGGTAGCCCGAAGCGGCATACAATGTTCTTCCAGAAGAAGTTCTGGACGTTTCGAGCTGTGATGGTTACGAGAGTTTCAGCTTCAACCCACTTGGTGAAGTAGTCTACTGCCACTACTAGGAACATCCTTCCTCCTGATGCTGGCGGGAATGGCCCGAGTAGGTCGATACCCCATTGTGCGAAGGGCCATGGGCTGGTGAGGTACTTGAGGTCGGCGGCGGGTTGATGGTGAATATTGGCGTGCTTTTGGCACTTCTCGCACTTCTTGATTAGCCCGACGGCGTCTGCTTTCATTGTTGGCCAATAGTACCCCTGTCGTAGTGCCTTTTGAGCGACGGCCCTGCCCCCCAGGTGTCCGCCACATAGGCCTTCATGAATGTCGCGAAGTACGAGCTCGGCTTCGAGAGGTCGCAAGCAGTGCAGGTAGGGAGCGTGTAGGATTTTCAGTACAACCATCCGTCTATCATGATGTACTTGGCTATCTGGCGCTCTACCCTCCTGGCGGCGTTGCGTTTCGCGGGGAGGGTTCCATGTAGCAGGAAGCTCGCGAGTGGATCAATCCAGCTCGGTTTTGCTTGGGCGACAGGAGTGACCTCCTTTGCCCCCCGAAGAATGCTAGGCCGAGGTAACTCCTATATGTACACAGTTCTCATGGTGTTGTCACTGGTGCTGGCTAGTCGGGACAAGGCGTCGGCCTCAATGTTCTCTGACCTCGAGATTTTCTTGATGAAATGTGACTGGAAGCTAAGCAGTGCCTCTTTTACCTTTGTCAAGTAGGCGGTCATAGCTGGCTCGCGGGCTTCGTATTCCCCTGTAACTTGGTTGACCACGAGCTGGGAATCGTTGCAGATAACTATGTGTTTTGCCTTTACCTCTTGCGCCAGAGCTAGCCCTGCTATCAACGCCTCGTATTCCGCCTCGTTGTTGGATGTCGCGAACTCGAAGCGTAGCGCGTACTCCCGTTTCGTGCCACTCGGACCGCGAAGAACTACACCGGCTCCGCTGCCCTACTGATTTGAGGAGCCATCTACGTGAAGGATCCAGGGCTCTTCATCCTAGTTCACGGTCGGCCTAACCAGGAGATATACCGAACTGGGTGAGACCTCATGGGGCTCGGACTCAACTGGCCTGGGAGCACCTAGTTCACCCGAACTGGGAGCCTCGTGCTCAACCGGGCCGAGGACCTCGGAGCTGGACGTGCATTCTGCAACAAAATCTACCAAGGCTTGAGCTTTGATAGTGGTTCGGGGCTTGTACTGGAGATCGTACTCACTGAGTTCGATGGCCCACTTCGTCAATCGTCCAGAGACCTTGGGCCTGAGTAATACTTGCCTCAAGGGTTTGTCGGTGAGGACGATGATGCTATGAGCTTGGAAATACGGGCGGAGTTTGCGGGCCACAATGACCAGCGCATAGGCTAGCTTTACTATCTCTGGATATCTTATTTCTTCTCCCTGCAATATCTTACTAACATAGTAGATAGGTCGTTGGACCCAATCTGCTTCCTTTATCAGTACCGAACTGACCACTTCGTTGCTTGTCGAGAGGTACAGTTTTAAAACATCGCCCTCTTCGGGCCAGGTCAACACCAGGATGCTGGCGAGGTATTTCTTGAGCTCGTCAAATGCGAGCTGGCAGTTCGGGTTCCACTCAAACCCTTTGCCTTTTATTGCCTTGAAGAAGGGCAGGCAACAGTCTGCTGACTTAGACATGAAACGACTCAGAGCGGCTATCTTGCCATTTAGCCTCTGAACCTCTTTTACTTTTCGGGGTGGTCTCATATCTAGGATGGCCTTTATTTTGTCTGGGTTGGCCTCAATATCGCACCGGTTGACAATGTACCCTAGGAACTTACCCAAGGTGACACCGAAGACACACTTGTTTGGGTTTAGTTTCATGCTAAATTGACGCAAGATTTGAAAGACGGAATGCAAGTCTTGTATTAATTCATGCGAAAACTGTGTCTTGACGACCATGTCATCTACATAACATTCTATCTTCATGCCAATTAAGGGCTGAAACAGCTTATTCACGAGCCTTTGAAAGGTCACCCCAGCATTTTTCAGTCCGAAGGGCATAACCTTGTAGCAGTATAGGCCGAACTCGGTTATGAAGGTGGTTTTTTCCTCGTCGGACGGGTCCATCCTGATTTGGTTGTAGCCCGAGTAGGCATCCAGGAAACTTAGCAACTCATGTCCCGAGGTCACGTCCACTAGGCGGTCGATCCTAGGGAGGGGGAAGCAATCTTTAGGGCAAGCTCGATTCAGGTCGGTGTAGTCGACACACATGCGCCACTTGTCGTTTGCCTTTTTTACCAGAACTGGGTTGGCCACCCAGCTCGGGTAATGAACTTCCCTTATGAAGTTTGATGCGAGGAGCTTCTCAACCTCCTCATCGACCGCCCTCCAGCGTTCTAGGGCTAAGTTTCGTTTCTTCTGTCTAATGGGTCTGACTATAGGGTCAGTATTGAGCTTGTGAGTTATGAGCATAGGGTCTATGCCGGGCATTTCTGCCGTGGACCAAGCGAAAACATCTAAGTTATTGAGTAAGAAGCATACCAGTTCAGATCGTAGGGGTTCTTCAAGGGATGCTCCGACCTGAAGTAATCTGGCGGGGTCCTTTGCCGAGACAGAGATGAGAACAGTTTCCTCTGTTGGTGCAGCTCGCTCCTCGTTCTGTTCCATACGTCGCTCCAGTTCGACGTCGCTGGTTACCTTGGCCTTTCCCTTGAGGGCGGCAACGTAGCACTTGCGGGACTTGAGCCGATGCCGAAGTCCGTTGGGAACTTCATGGCCAAATAGTAAGTGGACACCACAGCTTTTAAAGCGTGGGTGATCGGCTGACCTACTATGGCATTGTAGGGGGAGGGGGTCGCAACCACCAAGAAATCATGACTGAGTCTTACCGTGCTAGGCCACGTGCCGACTTCCACAGGTACTGTGACCTTTCCCAGGGGTCTAACCTCTTCTTCGCTAAAGCCGACCAGCGAGGTGTTCGCGGGCTTCAAGTCACTCTCTCGGAACTGGAGCTTGTCGAAGGCCGCTTTAAAGAGGATGTCTGCCGAACTGTCGGAGTCAATGAGTACCCGCTGGACTTCGAAGTCGTTGATCTTCATCTTTGTGACAAGTGCGTCGTCATGGGGGTAGTGGACCCTACGCGCATCGTCTTCGGTGAAGAATATGGGGTCTTCCATCCTAGGCCGCTTTGGGGGGTTTTGTTCTTCTCTGGCAGCCTCCCGGGTTGATGCCCGAGCTGCTGCCGAGGTGCATCCTGCTACGACTGATCCTCCAACGATCACGTGGATTGTTCCCCGAACTGATCTTTCCTCCGGAGGCTGCTTCTGTGGTTCGGTTGGTCGGCTGCTGGACTCGGGAGCCGCGACGGATATTTATCTTGTCGTAGGTACCCGCGACGGATAAGCTCCTCTATCTCGTCGTAGAGATTATTACAATGCTCAGTTCTATGACCGTGGTCCCTATGGAAGCTGCAGTACAAGTTTTTATTCCTCTCGTTCGGGTTTCCCTTCAGACGAGGTGGCCACTTCACATACGGGGCGTCTTTGATCATCATTAAGATCTCCGCCCGCTTCGCGTTTAAGGGTGTGTAGTCTGCCTGACCAACTAAGGGAGTTCGGAATGGCTAGCTTGGCTTCGGCCCCCGAGCTGGGTCTATCTTTCTCCTGTCATCTGAGTTGGAGGGCTCGCCTTCCCTCTTCCTTTTTTTCGATCCCGCCTTCAGTCCTTTGGTTGATCTCCTCCTCTGTTCTTATGAATTTGTCCACGAGCTTGAGGAACTCGGCTACGGTCGCGGGTTGGTTGACTACCATGTGCCACCTGAACTCCTTGTGTGTCACGCCCCTCTTGGCTGCCGCAAGCTGTACCGTGGGGTCTAGGCGCGGTATCTGCAAGCATGCGTCATTGAACCGTTTGATATAGCCCCGGATGGACTCTCCTTCCTTCTGAACTATTCCGAGAAGGCTCTCCTCGGTGCGGGGGCACCGCTTGCTGGTAACAAAGTGCGCGGTGAAGACCTGCACGAACTGGGTTCAGCTTCTTATCGACCCGGGGGCCAGGTTCCTGTACTAGGTGCGGGCTACTCCCCTGAAGGTTGTAGTGAACACCACACACATACAAGACTCACTAGCCCTTGCCAGGTGCATTTGGGACTGGAAAGCATCGACATGGTCATTGGGGTCAAAAGACTCGTCATACTTGTCTAGAGGAGGGAGTTTGAAATCCTTGGGCATGGGGACTGCAAGGAGTTCTGATGACAGGGGGAAGGGACCGAAAGAATAGGGCCAACTTTTACCTCGTCCGAGCTTGTTTCTTCTTTACCTCGGAGCTCGAGCAGGATGCGGGTGGTAGTTCGGCGACTTCACTAGCGTCTTCGCTGCTGCTTAGAGGGCCTGGTGTTGGCGCTACTTTCCTCGGTGTTGCCAAGGTTGATCAGCCCGGACTACTGGTAGTCCGCTGCCAGGACGCCGAACTGGTTCTCTGTGAGCGGGAGCTCGAACTTAGAGTGCCGAGGTGCTGACTTGACTGGAAAGGAGGTTCCCGGTGAAGGCGCCCGCCCGGGGTGATTAGTCTTTCCCTCCTACCCGGGGATGAGACATGGCTCTTGAAGGGGTCCTGGAGTTGGGAGGCTCCTCCTCGGTGAAGGTGCCCGCCCTGAGGGGAGGGCTTGGCCAGCTTTGGAGCAGGGTGCCGAGGTGGGAGCTGTGGTTGGTTCAGAGGCAGTTGGGGGAATTGCTGTTGATAGTAATACTGAGAAATGTGGTGCAGTACTTGCTGCTGATGGAGTTGATGTTGCTGGAATTGCTGCATTTGGGCTTGCATTGCTCGCATGCACTGCATCAAGTCATTGAATTGGTTTTGGCTAGTCGCCAAAGGGACAGCAGTAGGTTCAGCAAAAGTTGTCTCGATAGGGAGGGGAAGGGGAACATTCACAGGTGCCACCATGCTTGGTGCATTGAGGCTAGGGATTCCGTCCATCGAGAGGGGGACGGTGAATTGTCTGATGCATACAGTGGCGGGCTGAGGGTGTTCCCCTACAGCATTCAAGTCGGCATTATGCCTGTTGCTGCTGGAGGAAGCCATGGAAGCAAAGGTTTCTTTGAGAGAGAGAGAGAGAGTTAAAGGATAGGGGAGGCTTTTTGAAAGATTCCCACAGACGGTGCTAAATGATGATGCATAATCCGGTCGATCCTAGCTTCCGGTTACCTCGCTTCTGACGAGATTGGAGGTGCCTGAAACAAGGAAGAAAATGGAGACTTCCGGGGAGGAACCTGGTTGGAACACTCCGAAGCTTAAGTTAGTGCTCTTCAGAAGGCAAGGGAAATGAGGAATTCTAAGACCAGAAAGCGCAAGAATCACATACCTCCTTCCTTGGGAGATGGGGGTCTTTTATAATCACCATGTACACTTACTTCCATACCTCTACCAGTTCGGGTATCATTACCTCCACCAGATCGGGTGTCATTTCCTCTGCCAGTTGCCAGTTGCCAGTTCGGGTGTCATAACCTCCACTGCCAGTTGCCAGTTCGGGTGTCATAACCTCCATTGTTCCTTGTCAGGGTTGTCTCTACCACGTCTGAGATGGCGGTGGCAGGTGGCCGTTGGAGGGCGGCTGTCATGTGTCGGACCCCTAATCAGTCAGGTGCACCGCCTCCATCTACAGGCTTCATGGGCTTCAAGTACGGTTGTTCAATCAGGCGACTTGGAGCCGAAGTGGTGTGCGAGGTGGTCTTGAGTTGGGATAGAAGTATGGCCCGAACTGCCCCTGGGTGGGCAGTTCGGGTTTTTTGTCTTTTGTGCTCCTTGTAAGGCTCATGACCTCGAAGGGAGAGCTCGGATTCCTCCTTAGGGAGCTCGGGACTCTTCAGCTCGGAGCTCGGGTTGTAGGTTCTCCCTTTGGGAAAAGTCAAGACTTTTTTCCTTGGAGCTCGGGTTGTGGACCCATTGCCGTGCCAAATTGGCACTTATGCCAGGTCACTCTCGGTTACTTCCACATATCGTATGGCAAAAGGGTCAGATCAAATCTCCCTCCATCAGTTACATTTATGGAGAACCAATTAGCTGAGCTTGGTAGCTGTGTGTTGGGCTGTGGGACCAATATCATAATGCCTCATGCCAGCCATAGTGTCTGGCCCACAATGTGTGTTTGATGTGGGGCATTACGATTGGTCCCACAATCCCAAACACAGCAATCAAGTTCAGCTCTGAGCTAATCCGCTCTAACTTTTACGTAGGTTCCATTCTTGTGGATAAAGTGATTGTTGTTATGGAAATCTTATATAATCTAGGCTTTGTTTGGAATATTTGGATTGGATAGGCTTTTACTTCTGAGCTTTTGACTGTAAATATAAAAATAAGCTAGAAGTGTTTTGAGTATTTGATAATAATTACCTTAAAAGAACTTAACAATCTAAAATTAAAACACTTTTAATATGTGAAGTCTAAGAGTCCATTTTTGGGAGATGGACTGAAAGATTCAGTTGTTTTGAGGTGTTTCAGATAAACTATTTAAAAAAGAGGATAAAACAAAAAGGCCCTTCAAATGACTGACTGACAGTCAAATTGGGCTCTCCAATTTTTTTCACCAAAAATAATTTTATAAGCTGTCCGGGACGACCTCGCAAAGCCAAAAGCCATTGGATGAGAGCTCTTCTAAACATGGAGTGTCTATTTGGGAGGTCTTTCACGCAGGGTTTCTGACTTTGCAAGGTGAGCCCAAGATGAAACAGCTTACGAGCCATGTTTGATGAAAGATGTAAAAAGCCCATAAAGCCAAACAGGACTCTAAATTTAGAGCATTGCGCTTTTAGGCATTAAAAGGGGACCGGATGTAATAAGCATAATATAATAAACACGTTTAGTGAGCATTTGATAAATATTCTGAGTATTCTGTTTATATCTGATCAGACTGCATTAGGAAAAGCACAAATCCTGAAACCCATACAAACGCAACTTGGATGCTGCAAGTGGTTCCCACTTCCCAAGCAAGCAGAATAGATATGCATGGTGGTTGCCCTGCTACAGATCAGAGACCAGTTGCAGTTGCAGGGCCATTAACTAAGTTTCTTTGACTTTTGAGGCTCAACAAAACTGTAAGTTGATATGAAGGGTGAATTAATTTCAAACAGTAATTCCCCCGCCCCGAATAAATGCGTGTGAACACAAAGGACATTCTTTGACTTTAAGGTCCAAAACTGTAAGTCCATCAAGTGTGAATTAATTGTGAATATTAATTTCTCCCTTCTGTACCCAAAAACGAAACCGTGTGAACGCCAAGGACATTCTTTTGACTTACGAGGCTCAAAACTGTAAGTTTCTGCAGTGCCAATTAATTGTGAACAATAATTTCTTACTCTTAGAATGGAATTCTCAGTGTGAACGCAAAGGACATTCTTTGACTTATGGGGTCTGTGTGGGGTCAATTTTATAACAGATGAAGTGGTTGCATTGAATTAAATGATTTTGTTATTGCCTTTATCATTTTGTTTGCACTACAAATTTCATTTGCAAGGTCAAATATATATAAATCTTGGCTTATTTTTTGTTTTAGATTTGATTTTATATTATTTGTTTGTATGATGTAAAATAGTTAGGAAGTAAAATGATTTGACCCCATTTTATATAAATGAGAGTTGAGGTAGGATGAACTTGATGCAAATTTTATATTAATTGAGAATTGGATGCAAACTATGCACTGTTAATGATTATAAATAAGTCAAATAGTACAAATTTTATATCAGTTAATAATACAAACTATGGTATTATAAATAAATGCATGCAAACTAAACTGGGTGGGAATGTTATAGGGAGAATGGCTGTTTAGCCAACCTCAGAATTTTTAGCTCTATCATACAGTAGAATGAATTGATGTTAAATCTACGGAAAGGATGTGATTTGTAGTAAAACTACTAATAGATTACGAGAAGCTGTAATTTCAGAATTTTAGTGTACTTTTGGATTCAGATTTTCACTACAAACCAACGCTCAAAGTATGAAAACTTATTTGGTCTGACAACTTACAAACGTACGGGTTAGCATTATTACTTTTATTTAAATTTAGTAATTATAATTAATTTTAGAGTGCAAAAACTTATGTTTTGTATTATTTTTCATGTATTTGTATTGTATATATTTACATTTTTACTCCTTCCAAAGTTTAAAATACAAAACAATAAATCATTCAATTCGACCATGGCCATTATCAATTAATTCTAAAACAGTAAGTTCATGAAGTAGTCAGTAGGTGAATAAGAGTTTCTGTGGTTGTTTGGTAACCTCTAAGCTCCAACCCAATCCTCTATGATTTATCAATACTACTAGCATGATGACAACTCTTGAAGCAAAGATAAAATAGTAAAAATATGGAAAGATAGTCAGATTTTGAATTTAATTTATTATTATACTTCTTTAAATGTATTTACGATCAACGATTGGATTTAAAGATCAAAATATTTAAACAACCACCATTTGTAATATATCAAAATTTTTTCATTTTCGCTTAATTAATATATCGTTATTTTCTAAAAATAAACAAATATATTTGTTAGATATGAGATTATGGTTTTCTGTAAAACTGAGCTTACATCAACTCTTTAACTATTCATTAGACATTTTCCTCTTGTTAAGCTTGCACCATGTTTGATCACAAAATCCTTTTTAGGCTCAGTTTAGAAAAAGATAGAGAAAGGAAGAAAAAGACAGGAAAACTAATACAAGGGTTATAAAAGTTTCCTTCCTTTCCCTACATTTTCCTTCAAATCAAACATAACCTTATTTTCTCTCAAATCAAATACACTAAGGGGCAGGAATTCAGATTTAGTCATCATAAGACTGTTTTCACAGCCACTTGTAACTGTGCATTAGAAATTTCTCTCCATACATAAAAATATACGAGTATGAAGATATTCCCAATCCATGGCTGCAAAGGGATATATATGTAATGACAGTGTGAAGACAATTTTGTGAGGACCAAATCCGGTCTCAATTTGAGGGTGCCACCGATAAAACATATGATGTATAGTTGATGGTGGGATGGAAAATTTTGGTTTCAATCAGTGCAATGCCCATTTGAACAGTCTTTAGCCTTGCATTAGGAATATCTCCGTATTTATATACTTTTTTTCATGGAGAGATACTTACAATTGCAAGAGGCTCTTTGAATAGTCTGAGCACGGGCTTGCACGGACCAAAGCCAAACTCGGGATGGAATCTCACCTTCACCCTACTAATTAAATCCAACCTCCTACCCCCGTCCCTCTTCCCCCACATACGCCCAACAAACCATGGTGGGAGTGGGAACAAGTGGGGACATTTTGCCCCGCCACTATCACCCGCAACTGTAAGTTATTGCTTTGTTCCTCCAAGCCATGTTAGCTTTTTAAGAGAGAAAAGGAACACACTGTGACAAAACCATGCATCTATCTGTAATATGCTTTTGCAAACAATTTTGGAGTAAAATTGACTCTATCTTCTGTCTGTGGTTTTCTCTTTAAACATGTGGTTAATTAGGCTAAATAAATATTAACTTTAAATTGTGTTGTTAGTTAAAAATTAACTCATATCCTTTAATGACAATCATAAATATAATTTAGTTTCTTAACCTAATAATGCTATATCCTTTCAAAATGGGTTATTTTTATCCAAGAAAAAAAAAGAGAGAGAATGGATTATTCAATAGAAAATCAAACTTGATTTAATCTCATAGCTCAATCACATAGAACTCAGCCTAAATGCTTGCAGATTTACCATGAAAATATCATCGTCATAGTTATTATCGTTCAAGCCTTATCCCAACTATATTGCACTGCAGACATACCACGTGAATAGCGCGCAACAAATGAAAAATACATACATTGGGTGGAGGTCATTAACTACCCTATTATTATATAGCAGATGCCTGACTTTCAACCGATGCAGACCGATGCAGATGCAGAAAATCTACTCTTTTATGCCCACAACCATTAATGCCAGGTACTACACATGTGCCTCCGTCCCCAACCCCACTCATTAAATTTAAAGGAGCCTTGATATATAATGTTTGTTGATCTTGTGGTTGTGAATAAATATATACATATTTTTTTACAACATGCAACTAACCATTTCATATCTAAGCAATAGTGTAGTTGTGGATCTTGTGGTTCTGAAACAAAAATGTTTATCTTAGGAAAATCTTAATTAAATTGAAATAGTTCATCGTATTATTTGTATTATATAAAGTGAATATTTGTCTTAAATTATATAAATTATAAAAATTAAATCCAAATACATGTATATCATGTACTTTTATATTCATATGCTAAAAAAGAAAAGAAAAACAGTCAACTTTGTATAGATACTATTGTTAAAGAATAATGCATTTTCCACTAATTTCTTTCCTCCAAGAAATACTAAGATGGCTTTGATTTCAGTGAAGGGCCAAACTTGTATTTAAAGGTGCAACTTGGATGGGTTTGGGTGATTTTTTTTAATTGTGAATGGGCCTGTCCCAAAAATCTAGACCCGATGAAGTGCAAAACTGACATGTTCACAGACTAGGCATCCAATCCAAATATACACTGTTGAGAGGCTGGATCTCCAGCCCACAGCTTCTTGCCCATGTCCTTATTCACACCATAAATTTTGGACACATGTCCACTAGTATGTGTCTCTTCTTCATATATGTAGAATTGTATGTGAATTCAATGGGATATAATGGGACGACATTAAGTCCATCCTGTCAGAATTCACCCATTAACCTAATTAAAATTTTAACCTAAAAATAATTAACCTTTTCCCTTCCCAAGAACTCTAATAGTCTCGTTCTCTCCATTCCATTCTCCACAACGTATTATTCCAGGAAACTTCACTGGCATTTAGCAATCAGAAACTAACAACCAGCGATGTATTCACTGACATCTTATTCTCTCTGTACTCCATTAGTTAACCTTCTTCTTCTATTCTCCATAACATCTTGTTCCAAGAGATTTCACCAACATCCGACATCCGACATTCGACAATCGACAACTGGCAACCAGTGAGAAGAACCTGGTTGGAAGAACTATAAGAAAATAATGCTCAATTTTTTTTTGTATTGGTTGATGTTACTTAACCACCGGTGTATTGGTGAGCACATCCTCAATTGCCAGTTGCTGGATATTGATGAAATCTCTTAGAATAGGACGTTATGGAAAATAAAAGAAGAAGGTTAACCGATGGAGTACAGATATAATAAGATGCTAATGAGTACATCGCTGGTTGCCAGTTGAGAGATGCGAGTGAAGATTCTTGAAACAATATGCTGTAAAGAATGGAATGGAGAGAATGAAACTATTAGGGTTTTTGGGAAGGGGAAAGATTAATTATTTTTAGATTAAAAAATTAATTAGATTAATAGGTAAGTTCTGATAAAATGGAGTTAAAGCCCGTTCTATTACACTTTATTGAATTCATATGCAATTCTGCACATATAAAGAAGAAACACATACTAATAGACATGTGTTTAAAATTTATGACGTGGACAGGAAGCTGTGGGTAAGAGATCCGGCCTACCAAACCAACTAAAAGTGAAGAGAAACATTTAATGAAGGGAAAAGCATTACGCCCCTAGGAGTAGGAGGCTAGGAAAATTAATGACTTGCCCACATTCATCCAAAAATTACAAAAAGTTGTGCTTAATGTTGTTTATTCCTTTGTAGTGGTTAAGGCCACATCACCGTTTCTGCCACACAGATTTATGCAAGACCACAACAATGTGAAGCAAATTATTTATTTATGTTTTGTTACACCGACTCTAAGATCAACATGCACTATAATATTTAATTTAAAGGTGTATAATGATTTAGTCATGACTAAAGCTTAAAAATGTGAAAGTAAAAGAGAGAGCTAATGGTGCTCAGGCAGTTAATTAGACAAAAAGAAAGTGTGATAAAAGATTTTATAAATTCCCAAAAAAGTTTATCCTACTAAGGAAAGCGTGATTGGTGTTTTAAGTATATGATGGGTAAGTCCCATATACCAAACTCACTCTATATTGCACAGAAGAATAACTTAGATATAGATTAAGTTATATTAAATTAATAATAGAGTAAGTTTGGTGGAAAGAATTAAAGGAACAATGTCAAGTAAAATTAAATACTATAATCAAATAAGAAATTAAAATAAAATATTAAAAATAAAAGGAAGATTATAAAGAATAAGAAATGAAGTTGTGAATACCATGTAATAACCTTGGAATGAGAACAAGGCAATTACAACTATACCTTAGTAGCCATTCAGAGGGTAACTCATGATTCTTGAAGCATTTAAGCCACTTGTCAGGTTTTTTATTTTATTTAGGAGATTAAATGAGTCTCTATCTTAAATAACGAGACTCATGACAGGTTTAATTAGGAAACAACACGGTTTTAGGGATAAATTATATACATATATATATATATGTATGGAGAAGCTCTCATGTTTAAGGGCTTTAGTATAGAGCTATAAGCTGTGTTGTATAATTTGAAAATTTTCAACTACATTGGGCTCCTGTTAGGATTTAAACCTATTGAAAATTTAATAAATTTTCAATCAAACACAACCCAAAGCGCACCCTTCTTGTTGTAATATCTACCTATAATGGCAGGGGCGCCAATGTACATGCTATGATAAAAAAATTTATAATGCAGCAAGTTTTGGAGATGAGAAAAGTAGGAAGATAGATAGGAGACAGACTTTTATAAAGAAATAGTTTTGGAGTAGAAGAGATGAAGTAGGTGGAACTTTAGAAATTGTAAAAAAAATGAAAAAGTGGAGAGGGATCACATGCTTAGTATCATATGGTGATATTCCAATAAAATTTCAACATGATTAGAGGGTTTCTTTTATTTTAATTTTATTTAATAAAATTAAATATATAAAACCCATTAATAAAATAGAAATCAAAATTTTGAGGTGTTTTATAATGTAAAAGAGAAATTAGGTGATGTATTTTAATCCACGCCATAATACTTATGGTTGGTATAAGGCAAATTTTCACACCACACCATTGGTAAAGATTAATGCTTTGATAAGATTCAATTTCCCAATGTTGGCAAATTATCCCATATTTGATGTTTTATTTATTTTTTAAATCAAGAAAAAAAAAAGAGAAGATAAGGAAGAGTGAAGAATGACGTGGAGAATTCCACTTTGCAGATATATAGAGGGAGAGAATAAAACATAAAAGAAGACGTCTGCTAGGTGGAAGGGGTTCATTGTAAGTTGGTGGGGTGGGAATCACATGGGTGTTTGTGGCGTGAGCGAGTCACTTCACCTATACTATTACTAGAAGCCTATGAATACCCCACCGTCACGTATAAGTTGATGATCATGGAAGAAAGGGAACCTTTCCCTCCTGGCGCACGTTAGCCAGGAGAGGGGACTTTAGAAAGAAAGGTTTTTTTCGTGTAAATACAAGTAGGAGGGATAGTCTAGCCATTTTCATTTCTCAAATAAAAGTGTTTTTTTTTTTTTTATCAAAAGAGAGAGATCTTCATTTCTCAAATAAAAGATAAAGAGTATGGATGATGGATGGATGGATGGTCTCTTCCCAGCTTCCCTCATTCAGTCATTTGTCGATACAATAAAAAAAAAAAACGGTACAAAAGTCGCATCTGCCCAACGCCAAACAGACTTTAGTAAAAGAAAAGGACAAGACGGCCATTTGAGTCATCGAATCGACGCACGCGGCACGCAACAACAAAAAATCAAATGTACAATTTACAATTGGATCAACGGAGCACTTTTGTCAATTTCTAATTTGAAAAAAATATATTTGGACTGCCAGTGCTGTCCACAGGCTTCTCTCTGCGTGATAAGTTGCCATGCTACAGCAACAGTGGGATAGATATAGCCACGTGTCATGTGGACAGTGGCTGGGGATAGCCAAAGTTTGCTATAATTTGCATTTTGTAAGTTATAAGTTTTTCAGTCAGCAAAATAGACGACGACGACGACGACTACGACTCGTCGTCACTCGTGATCGTAACGCCCGAGGATGAATGCATACAACTACAGGGGGGTGGGGGCTCCATCATTTCTATTTCCCGCGCACGATAGCATAGTTAAGGGAAGAGAAGAAGCTGCAGCGGGGTTAAATTTGTAAATACCCTGTTGGTCCACGTAGCTTTTAGTGGGCATCCATGATCTAACCCATCGTCTCGTCTCATCGCCAAAGAGGACTTTGAAGCATCAATCTAACTGCTCAGAGAGGCAGACCAGCAGTTACCGACGCTATCTGCTAGACTAGATTTCTATCCTGCGCCTGACGAGGTACTATCGCCAGCGGCAACGAGAATATGGGTGGTGGTGGGAGCGGGTATCCGGTCACCTCGTCGCCGGCGGACGAAGGAGCGGAGCCGCAATATGTGTCTGCAAAGACGTCGGTGTGGTGGGATATAGAGAACTGTCAGGTCCCCAAGGGATGCGACCCTCATGCGATTGCGCAGAATATAAGCTCCGCCTTGGCGAAGATGAACTACTGTGGCCCCGTCTCTATTTTCACCTATGGAGACACGAACCGAATCCCGGAATCCGTCCAGCGTGCGCTTTCCAGTACTGGCATAGCGCTTAATCATGTCCCTGCTGGTATCGACACTTAAAAGCCCTGGCTTGGTTTCTTTTCTGAATGGTTCCATCGGTTGATGATGAAACCCTAGCTTTATTTGTCTGTTATTTGTTAGTTTCTATTTGAAGATGATTGGTTTTGCTTTTCTCTATCGTTTTTTCCTATGTCGATCGATGCTATAATCTGTGTTCGAGTTGTTGTAGTTGATCTTTGTTATAGAAATCCTAAGCTGATCTTTTGATGGTGTCATAATGTATATGTTCAGTTTTTTATATAATTTTTGTCAAAGATAGTTATGTTTATAATTGTAGATACAACTAAAATTCTTGTTCTGATTTTACTCTGTTTGATATATGTTTGTATCGGTTAGTGCGGATAAATTCTAATTCGTTCATTCATCTCTGCTTGATCTGGTAATCCATCTTTATTTATTTGTTTCTATTCATCTCTTTTTTGATCTGGTAATCCATCTTTGGATTCATAACGATTTTAAAGCTTTTCTTGATTTCTATACTCTTACGCTTCTAAAGTGGCGATCTTTTTCTCTGTTTTATTTCTGGTTTTTTTAATTCTCTCAAATGGTTTATTCGTATTTTAAAATCAATTAGCGTGAAATTCCCAACCCAATAAATAAAAAGAAAAGAAAAAAAATGGAGAACCTACCCAGTAAAGGTGATGGAGACTTCTTATTGGCGGAGAATGGTTCAATAACAATGTTATTTCATGTTATTTTGTGAGTGTTTTTTCTTTGGGTGGAGATCTCGTATTTATATTTGGCACTGTGGTACCAGCTTTGTTTAGTTTATCTGACTCTACTGCTATGGTTTGGCAAACTTGATCTCTGTAAACCCAAGATATTGGTTCCTGCTAACTCGTGAACGGTCCGTTATATATAATCTTATTTTAGGTATTCTTTTCTTGTTTATACTTTATTAGTGTTTGATGAGAAAACTGATCATTCTTTTAGCATCTTGAGCATTTATGGTAAATCCATGGTGTGTGGTGTTGGTAATGAAATATCACATGATTATCTAAGCAAAATGCTCCTGGATCTACATGTGTCTGGTGATAAAAATGTTCTGCGTATGCATAGCTTTTCTTATTTCCTTTTTTCTTTTTAGGCTGTGTTTGGTTGCAGTGCAAATTTATTTGCACTAGTACAAATGCAAAGATGCAAATTCTTGTTTAATTTTGTTTTGGATTTTACTTTATTATGCTTCATTTCTTAATTTACTTCATCTGTACTGCAATCAAACAAAATAAGCTAAAATTTGGGAAAAAATAGGTGAGAATTTACACTAAAATCATTTGCATTGCCATGGTTTTGCATCAATGCAAATTTATTTGCATTGCAACAAAAACACAGCCTTGGTCTCAGTTTGGAAGGAGTACAAATACAAATATGTAGAGTACAAAACCTTGTATTTTGTATTATTTTGTATGTATTTGTACTTGTATTCTTTCCAAACTGAGCCTACCAAACATTATTAGCTGGTCTTACCAAATAGACAGAGAAACATTTGGACTTAGCTTTCTCCTTGTTAATATACGCAGGTGTTAAAGATGCCAGTGATAAGAAGATTCTTGTAGATATGCTTTTCTGGGCGGTGGACAATCCTGCCCCTGCAAATTTTTTGCTGATATCTGGTGACCGTGACTTCTCCAATGCTCTCCATCAGTTGCGTATGAGGAGATACAATATTCTTCTAGCACAACCACAAAATGCATCTGCACCACTTCGCGCTGCAGCAAAGACCGTATGGCTTTGGACCAGTCTTTTAGCTGGAGGACCTCCATTTCCAAATGGTGATTTACCACATATTGGTAATACCAATAATATATCCAACTCAGACATTTTGAAAAATTCAGTTGTCGATGCTGTTCTGGTAAACCCATCTATTAATCCCATTTCTGAAAGCTCACTTTTGGGAAGCCAAAAGTTTGTCAATAGTGGAAGAAATGGTGATAATAAAAACAAAGGGAAACAAAACCGAAGAAATCCAAATCAACCAAATGTATCTAGAACTTCAAGTGCGCCTATCGGGATTCAAGAAGGTCAGATCAATGGAAACTCCCATCAATCTGGATATGTACAGACTACACATTTTAAGGAAGCACCTCATGAATTCTTTGGTGCTAGTCAGCCTCATCCCTCCTCAAATGTGCCGCCTCCTGCTTATATTCCTGGGAATCCTGATCCAGCATGGATCAATGGAAATGGCATTGCCAGCAATTACCAGCATCAGTTTCAACAGTTGAGACCAAACAGTATCCCTGTGCAACCTTCCTTTACACCAGGTAACTTGTTCCCACCAAATTCTCATACCCTTGGGTCTCATCAAATGCCACCCAGGGCTGATGGACCTGCCTTTACATCAAATCTTCCTACAAATTTGCCTGATATTGGGAAGATAAACATTTCTGAATACCCCAGCAGTATTCACAATCCTCCTAGTTTCCAACAACGAAATGGAGAACCAAGACCTAAATCCATGGAGTCCCCAAGCCCAGTAAGCTTGAGTATCCCACAAACTGGACATGTTTTGCATAATACCCCACAATTTTACCATGACAGTTCAATTAGTAGATATCCGCCTCGTGGACCAGAGTTTCAGCCCACTTCTGCAATCGGTGCAAATCCAGTTCCCAGTAATGGAGTATGGGGGACCCCAGGATGCCCACAACCTTCTGAATATGTACAAAGCCTTATAGGCGTTATCTTGCTAGCCTTGAACACCTTAAAAAATGATATGATGGCACCAACTGAAGCAAACATTACTGATTGTATTCGATATGGAGATCCCAAGCATAGAAATACTGACATTAGAAAGGCCCTAGATTATGCCATTGAACAACAAATGGTAGTAAAACAAGTTCTAGGTGCATTGCAGTATTATGTCAGTAAAAAGGAGAAGCTTTGGAAGTGTGTGGACCCTTTAGGTGGTAATCCTAAGCAGTACCCGAAGTCAACGTGGGATGGAATTCAGAAATTTCTATCTTCCCCTATTGGACGCTCTGCAATTATGGCTTCTCAATGCAGGTAAAGCTTTGGTGATCCTACGATTTGGTTTAGCACCTGGAATTGAATTTCTTAGTGAATTAATTATTTCATTTTCTATAACAGGTATGAAGCAGCTACTATATTAAGGAACCAATGCTTGAAAGATCTTGTCTTGGGTGACATACTCAAGATTTTGAACATGGTAATAACTAACAAAAGGTGGATTATCACTCATCATTCAGGTTGGCAGCCAATTACTATTACCCTTCCAGAGACCAATACAGATGTAGGTACAAGAACTAGCCCTTGATTTTGATCAAGGCTCTTTATGGTAGGAGAAGGGGCCGGAAGATATCATGAATACAAACAGTAATACTTTGATTTGAAGACAGGAATGATGGTCGTTTTTTGCATGATGGTTTATAAAGTAGGTAGAAAGAAACTATTTTAGAAATGGATTTAAGAGGGTGAACAAGCGAATTCCGAAGGACATACTTTATATTTTCTTTTAATTTTGATTGTTGGAGTACTTCACGAGTGTTAGTAGGAATATGGAAGGTAGTACTTGAAAGGAGCACAGACAACCAAAAATCACTCTACTTTGCAGCTTAGGCTTCTTTTTGCACCATAGATATGGTTTGTCAAAGAGGCTATATTTGGGATAATGAGGTATTGCCCACTCTTAATCTTCCTTTAGTTCTTTGGCCTAAATTGTGACATGCTTAGCTGGGTTGAAATGTTTAAAACTCTTTTAGACAGCTGCTACAGAGAGTTCATGTATTTTTGGTTATGCATAAGAACTTCAGGAGGTGAATTGTCTTACGAGGAAAAACTTCATCACGTGAACTGTCAAGAGGGTATGTAATATGGTGGTTTCTTATGTACTTTTCTCAAAGGACTAATGGATTTTAGTTACACCAAAATGGATCATGACATAGGTGCACAAATCCTGGAGAGGATTAGTTGTGTTTCTGGGATAACTTTCAAGGATTTGGAAGCTTTCCTATTTGCTGAACCAGAAAAAGACATCTTAGATTTAAAATAAAGGGCAGACTATATAGGCCAAAACAGAAGCTTGGAAGGAAGGCTATCAGTGCGTTGTGATCAGTATCATGTTATAAAGGTATTGGATGGGAGTTGGTTTCCTGATTACAGAATTCAGAACGTTATTATTGATATGCATTCAGACTGCAGTAGGTTTTCATCTTTTGGTCCATCGTGTGACATCAAGCAGTTGCAGTCATCACAAGTCATGTTGTGAATGAATACCATCGTACCATCGAAATCCATGAAGGTATGCTGATAATAGGATCGCATCAAAGCAGTTGCTGTAAATCGAGCCAGGAAGGTTCACTGACAAATGCTGTGTCAAGAATGCCTGATAATTTCCATTTCAAAATTTATGTTTCGTTTACTGTTTAAACGACAATGTTTTTGCTACAGATGTCCTGGATTGGAAATCTTATGCTTGTTCTGCTATATTTTCTTGTAGATACATGTATATCCCAGTTGAGAATGAAACTTTTGATGTAGTGTTGTGATGTAGTGCAAACTAGAGGCAACAGAATGGCGTCATGGCGAGTCTGATTCTTCTTAGGCTATTAATTTGTTTGTGTTCTGGGCAGGGAACAATGTTGGAATATTTGTTATTTCTTTTAATTTGAGATATCACAGAATAAAGATTCCCGAGTTTTTAAAGAATTGGAGTTAAAGTTTTCAGTGGTTTTCCTGAGAAAGGTGTATGGTATTTTGTGCTGGGTGCTGACAGCTGAAACTGAACACGGGAGGAAGCGAAGTAACGTACAATGAGTGGGGTGTCATTCAGAAGATTGCTTGTATATCGAACGTTCCGTGGATAGAAAGAAGGTCAAGTAGAGTGATGTACGCTAGCAGGATCAACCATATATATAAAAGGCTTAAGAAAGAAATAATAAGTTGATGGAAAGTTATTAGGAATTTCACCTTGCTTCAAATTTTTATTTCTCTTATTTTGTCATACTAAACATAGCCCAACGTAGTAACGTATATTATGGGGTCAGCTACTATATATGGGGTCAGCCACACGAGTC
Organism: Nelumbo nucifera; assembly: GCF_055504915.1. Classification (NCBI taxonomy): domain Eukaryota; kingdom Viridiplantae; phylum Streptophyta; class Magnoliopsida; order Proteales; family Nelumbonaceae; genus Nelumbo; species Nelumbo nucifera. The sequence continues at coordinate 110,241,838 of NC_142651.1, forward strand.
TATCCGTTCAATTTAATGCTATATCCACCGTTAAATTTCTAGTGCTTAAATCATCGATCTATCTCTATCTCTTTTAGCCTTTTTCTGTTGTAATAAATCACTTCTAATTGGAGCTGGCTTTTTGCACTTGTAACAAATCACTTCTAATTGGAGTTGGTGGTGGTATATGCAAACAACCAAACCATCTTAGTCTGCCTTTCATGGAGAAGGGTAGGGTTTAGGATCTTCTATGCAAACGGCCAAATCATCTTGATCTACCCTTTCATTTTATTACTTAATGGAGTTACACAGGTTTTTGTAGTGCATGGTTTTTGAACTGCCATTGACCTAGATGGTCGGACCGTTTGGCCTAAGAACCGTCTAGGCAACCGATTCCATTTTATTTCAAATCCGGTCCCTGGCCAAAAACTGTTGAATCGATCAATGACTTGTTGACTTGGGCGGTCAAACCGTCAACTTATTTGACCCATTTAACAGTTTTTTGCCATTTATAAATTTTAATTATTTTTTATTTATTTTGTCAGAATGCATCCATTTGAACCAGAAGGTTAAACCGTCAATTCAAAAACCTGTGACCAGAACGGTTCCGATTCTGGGTCGTTTTTTAAAGCATTGCTGCAGTGATTTGCCTGTCGATCTCCCATCATATATTTCCTCAATGCAAGGTTTATCTAATAGGGCTTCCCTTCATGGAGAAGACACCCAAAGGTTGTGTTAAAAAGAAAAGAAAAAGAGGGAAAGGGCGTTAGGAAATAGGAATAAGATCACTTGGGGGAGGGTGTTTGCAGTTTGCACTTTCATAGAATTCTCTGTTTTCAAAATCAGAACTGCCTAACCGAGAAGCTAACTAAACAATGGAACTAAAAAAGAAAAGAAAAAACTAGATAAGCAGATAATAGTTTGCGTTGAGTCGGATGCAAATCAGCTTATATTGAGAACCCAGGAAATTCAACAAGCTCTGTTTAAGGAGCCTCTTAATTTTAACCACAATCCTATATAGATGTGTTAAAATGCAGGATTCCCGATACACTCGATTTCAGCCACATAAAGAAAAACAGAAAAAAAAAAACAAAACAAAACAAAAAAGTGACTATACCAGTCACGAGAAGAAATTGTTCAAAACTCAGATGTTTCTGTATCCACTATCCACAACGTGTTCTATCATCTATGAAGGAGAAGATGCCAATTGCGAAAGCCAAGTTGAATAGACATGAACCATCTTTTTTTCCTGAGGGATGATGAAGGTATTAATCTTTTCAGAAGCTGTCACAACTCACAAGAAGCTGATAGGAACGACAAAACGGTTAACAGGAAGATGGTCGTCATTTCTTGGAACTCCGACGCCCTCAGGGACAGGTAGAAACGAGGGTTCAGAAGCAAGATATAAAGGCTTGACTTTGAGGGACCAGACCAGACATGACAGTCAAGCTCAGTGAAAGCCTTAAGCCTCCTTCAGGGTTTCAGGCCAATGATGAGCGAAGCCATTTCCTCTCTATCCAAAGTCTTTTCAGTCTTTGCTTAAAAAGGTCCAGCTTCAGCTAACGGTCCAGGAAGATGAAGATATAGCTTAGATATTATTACTTATTGCTAGAACACATTTTTATCTTTATTAGTGCTTGGAAAGATGATTATACACCTCGGATCTATTAGAAGAATACATCTGTAGGGCTTAGAACAAATACTGACATAATCCAGCACATCCTTTTCCATAGTTCCCCCATATTCAATATTCCATTTCCACCAGGAGAAGGATTCCCAACCACTTGCAAAAATTTGAAATAAACTGGATAAAGAGAGAAAAGAAAGCGTCAGTACATGAACTCCAGAGCACGTCAAGACTCTCTCTCCATTTAATTTGCCATGTCTAATTGGTGCATTTATGGGGAGCAAAATGCACAAATTCATCCAGATAATTGGAAATGCATGAATGCACGTTTGACATTGCTTTACCCTGTGGTTTTCATTCAAGGTAGAAATGGATTGTGAGAAGGGTATGCTTCTTTTTGCTTTTGATAAGCCCTGAAAATCATCCACAATAAAAAAAAATAAAAAAAAAATCAAAACATTTGTACTCCCAGAGACCATTGGCTCCTTGGAACAGGGTGAAGTGAGTAAAATTTACAACTCAGACTATTACTCACCTCGCAGCAATTAAGCCACCCAATGTCACTGTCCCCAAAACAAGAAAAAGAAATGGGGCCTTAACCAAAGCATTATTCTTTCTTCCCCCGTGAACTTTTGGAACACCCCATCTCACGACTTGTGCATGTGTAGCTGGTCAAGAAATATCGTGTCTGGAGGGTGAAACAAAAGGCATAAAAACTGAACAAATATGCATACATATCAAAAGAAAGTCACCTTCTCTAGAAAGTTCCTGCTTTGTTCCTGCAATGACCACGAGAAATTATATTCAGTAAGAAATCAATATCTTTTTCCATGTCCAGGTAATTAGTCTCTCATCCGATTACACATCTAGTATATAACCCTTTGAAGTTTCTTAGCATGGTTTGCAAACTCAAGGCTTGGCACCACTCATGCATTTCAACAATTACTTGGATACATTGTCCTAGTGGCTCCAATATGTTATTAGAAAGGGGAAAAAAGGATAAAAACAAGACCAAAACCAGGAAATAAAGCATTAACAGTGAGTGATCTAAAAAAGGACCAAGCATTCACATTTTTTAATGGGCAACAATACATCTTACTATTACAGTAAACTGCAAATATGAAGATAACACTATTTATAAGTAAATAAAAACAACCATTTGGCCTATCGACTGCCTCAAACCAAAATCATTGGAGGGGAATTCTTTCAGTATACTCACTGACATTTCTGGGAAATATGATGTAGAAGCATAGAAAACCATGCTTTTCCTAGAAAGAGACCAGAATAGAAAGCATTAGATAAACACAAAGGGAACACATGGTGTCTGGAATAATTTCCTTGTATTCTCCTTGAGCATTTCCATGCAATGCTATGAGTGTCAGCGTTCTCAGTGAATATCAAACATGCAAATTTAATAAGCTGCTGTTTTAATAATGTTTAAGCCAAGCAACTACTGAAGAACAAAGAAAGTAACTTTTTAAGTGCATCCGCCACATTTTTCTTCATCATCTATCCCAATATTTTCCCTATAATTTCTTCTGAGACTTTATCCATTGTACCAACAGATGAAACAAAATACATACCCAACTATCAAGATGCCAAACCTGATTTTGCATCCTACTTTGAACACCTCTCCACTATGTACCATGGTAATAAAGCCAGTAACTTCCCAAGATACTTAAGAGTCCAAGAAAGGACTTAGATTTTGTAATTTTGTCATGGAGAAATTTATCAAATATCCATCAGCTAATAGAAGCCTTCTAAACCTTGGTCATCTTAAGCATGGGGATATGGCCAAATTTTAAGGATTCATATAATGATACAAGAATTTTCAAATTGCAGAGGTTACTTCCTTACTTTCCCATATCTTTAGAATGATAGAATCCACCTTGATCTTTTGAATTGCCATTCAGTACCAGGGATGACACTACTAAAGTACCTTCCCTCAAATCCCTTTCTTATGTCATTGCCTAAACATTTATCATAAATAGCATGCTTTTTCTTCTATCATTTACAAAATCTTCCTTCAGATCCTCCTCTTTATCCTCATCATTTGAGTTCATGTAGAAAGTTGCTCTCTTTGTGGCATCAAGTTGATGCTATCTCCTGCCAGGTGATGTTATCGCTTGCTCTCCATTTTAAAATATACTTCTTCCATAGCCCTTTTGCAATGTGCGGTTACTAGTTATTTGTCATCAACATGAAAATCCAATTATGCCTGTTCTTCATCTTCAGATGGCACTGGACCTTTTTATGCAGGGCTATTTCTTCAACCATTCAGCAAGGTGCATTCTAGCAGGCTGCAGCAGATCTTACCCTTCCCTTTTCTTTTATATATTTTTTTTTTCAAGTGAAACATAAAAGGAACTATGCTACCTGGATACTTATACATGCCTAGTGTACCAATGTCGGACATGGTACATTTCCTACGATATACTTTACATCATTAACACTTTATATTTGCAAAATCATATGTTTTGATAAACCATACTACACATCCAGAACCTTGATAAATGACACTTATCTTAAAAAATTATATAAAGAAGCATGATATAATCATATTATATAGGATAGCCAAACCCATATCCACATCCAGAATTTAAGGAAATGGAGACTTGTATACCCATTTCAGTATCTGCTCCATGTCAGTCATCTGTGCCTGAATATCATAGGAAATAAAGCCCCAACTTTGAAGCCAACCGTTCTTGAGGAAAGAGGGTTTGAGGTTCCTTTGATGCATACTTGTAAAAGATATTAATTAAAAAATAAAAACATAAAAAGGACCTGCAGACAATGCTAGATACTTCTAACAATGTTTTAATTTGTTTTTACCATGTCCACATGATTATAGAAAAAAGATAATGATATAAAATCTTCAACTTATTTTATTTTTTGGGTGTGTGGTGCTAGTCTCAATCTGGCAAGTGTGAGAATGTGGGTTCAAGTCTGAGAGTGGCTACATGGTGTAAAAAATGTCAAAGGTTAGGTCTGTATACAGTCCACTCCTTCCAAGACCCTGGGTATCTGGAACCAACATTGGGCAATGGCCCTTTTGATGTTTTTATGATAACCATAGGCTGATCATCCAAAAAGAATGGTGGAAAAGGCAAGAATATAAGAATAGTGAGAGAAACATGTGTGTTATTGGAAAAAAAAAATAATTATTCAAAAAAAACGCCACATGCTTCATACAAATAAAAACAGATTTTTTTTTCTAACTTTTCCTTGTTGAAAAAAAATGTATGGTTCTTGCAAAAAATAAAGCATATCTAGTACAAATACATAGTATCTGCACCCAACTAAGGCTAACCAAAATCCAACACATTCCAGAGGAAAATATAGTCATTATGCTTTCATTCACCATACAAAACCAAATATTGCAAAGTTTACAAATTCTAAAACATTGCTACAAAGTGCAATCTTAATTAGGATTTGTTTTGAGAAACAAAATGGATAATTTAGGACACCAAAGTGACAAGTTTAGTTACTGAATTACGAATCCATAAGATGGAACCTATCCCTCCCAAGACCCTAGATGGCTGGGACCAACATTGGGTAATGGTCTTTGAATTAGACATCCATAAGGAAGAAGATGATGGGGAGGATGCCATTACAGATACTTGGGGTGGTTAAATGGAGCATTTTAGGCCTTATGATTACTGTGGTCCTCAAGTCCATGGAAACTCTCAATTTTTCTTAGGTGCAATTTTGCTTTTGTTTAAGAGAAAAACCTAGAAAACAGACTAGGGACATCTCTCTGTTTCCTGGCAAAATTAGATGGATTCCTAGGAGCTCAATTTTAAATCTGATGACCAAGGAAAGCAGGCATAGAACAATTCTATGCCTGCATAGGTATTTTTTCCCCTTTTGGTTATTGTGCTTCAAAGTTCTTTTTGTATACTCTTGTACATCCTCTCATGCACACTTTCTATATTCTCAGTGGAATTTCCAGTTAGTTTAAAAAAAATGAAAGAAAATAGGATACTGTTACAGATAACTGGCTACATTGTTTTCCAAAAAGCAGATGTCTTTGTTTCTTTGTTTCATGTAAAACTGGAAAACAGATGAATGAGACCAGAAACAAACTAGATAGTATTTTACCATATCAATTTTATTCTGGCATAAGAAATCTTGATGCAGTTTTGAAACAAGACATTGCATAAACTTATAAAAATAACAATGAAAAGAACAGCAGCACAAGCAAAACATCTACAAGCAAATCAATAGGAAGAATAAGAAACCACGAGTTCAGTTGACAAGTAAACACTAAAATTAACCACATCAGGTTAACTGAACAAGTAAAAAAATCATAAAGAAACTAGGGTAAACCATTCAAGAGTACAAATCTATCAATGAAATAAGTAAACCATGTTCATTCAGTTAGTGCTAAGCCATCTCATATCATCTTCACTGTCTGGATAGCCCAATATTTGGTAAAGCTACTTAAAAGTTGGCCAAGGAATTTGCAAACCATGCGCATTTGTTAAAGTTGTCTCAAGCTTCCACTTAACAGATAAAGGTGAATCTTACCAGTCTGCAGACATGAATATGCTTCTGAAATCTGCAATAAAAGAATTACAAATGGTCATACTTATAAATACAAGTGTCACTGGCACTGTATGTATATATCTATAATACATATACACAGATGTGCTATATGGGAGTGTCTTGGGTATGGTGAAAGAGGACAAGTCCACCCATCTGGGGGAAAGGTGCCAACCAGCTGGTTGGTAAGGTCTCCTGCTGGTCATAGCAGAGACTTGGGACCGAATCCCGCCTGCACCTGGGTTGGGGGGGAGGGGTTAGGGGTTAGGGGATGGGCTACCTCTCGTTGTGTAGCCCTTCATAAGAAATCAAAAAGTTTACCCATCTGGGGCCCTTATAACTGGCACCTGTCCCATGTTTTTTAACTTTCAATAATCAGAATTGACCAATGGATAGGTCCCACTAAAATATGGATGTACCAAAAGTTAATTTAACATTACAGATTTTTTTGGTAAGATAATATTACAGATTTTAACTATATAATTTGATCATTATTTGTAAAACTACTTTTTGACTCTGAAAAAATTTTCTCCACTGTACCAACTGAACTTTGCCAGGATGATCTTCTAAGTAGTACCCATTACAGATTTTAACTATATAATTTGGTCATTATTTGTAAAACTACTTTTTGACTCTATGAAAAAAATTTCTACACTGTACCAACTGAACTTTGCCAGGATGATCTTCTAAGTAGTACCCATCTTCCAGTAAGTTCTTATGCTCAAAACAAAAGATGGTTGGCAAGTTACAGGACCCCAGACACTTATGGAGGTCCTGTGTCCCCAGACCCAGATTGCCAGTACATATATAACACAGGTTAGGAATTACAACCTCAACTGGTTGAAATTAGATCTTTTCTGTTTAATTGCAGCATCCCAGATATGCGAGAATGTCCTCAAATTATTGAACAAGAGGTACACCAGAACACCCAAAATAATGCAAAAAACAGTTTCATAAACACGAAGAGGTACACCACTTTGCCAATACATGAATAGTTGTCTAAGAATATAGAAAAAAAATATATATATATAAAAACACCGGAGTTTCAACAGAAAAAAAGGGCCTGAACCCATGGATAATCTGCTAGTACTTGACACCACAACCATGACATATAGATGCATTCCCAAATTATTGAACAAGGGAAAAATAATAGCAACAACAAAAACAACTCGTGCAAGCTATAAATGCTTACTAATTTAAACTTGGACTCTGCATGAGGTTTCTCATTTGCTGGAAATCGATCAGGATGAGACTCCCATGCTTTCCTTTTGTATGCAGCTTTAACCTGCAGTGTCCAATGCAATCTCATTATTCTTATTTTATTGGAAGGTGTAGCTCAAACTGAAACAAAAATATATGATAGGGTCTTGCCCTAAGAAATGCATATTGTGCAAAAAGAGGAATAAAAGGAGTAAAAAATATCCTCCAAAAAAAGTTATAGTTGTGACCAGGGACATGAATGTAATGTTTTGAGAGCAAATAGGTAAAGATTGAGTTCTCTGAATTTTTTTTATCTATTCTTGTAGTTTTGCCTTTTGACAGTAGGGATATTCCGGTCATTGTACATGTTTGTAATGACGGTTTTCTAGCCTTAGAGCTTGATGTGTCTAGTCATGATTCAGTTGTCTTCAATTAAGTAGCTTAGAAGTTATTGAATTTTCTTTGAGTCAAATTATGATAATGATCTAATTACGCAGTGGTGGTCCAAGCTATATAGGGTCTTGGGAGGGGTGGACTGGATACAGAGTTAAGCTTTGGACTTTTTTTTCTGCACAAAGTGACTGCTCTCAGACTTGAATAGACATTCTTACTCTTATGATAATGGAAATTATGTATTTTATATTGTATTTGGATTAGCTACCTCTTAGTCTATAGCAAAAAACGTGGAAGAATGAATGGACTGAGTTTATTATTTTCAACCATTTTTCGTCCTTTTGTGTCATTCATGTGCTCTCATATTTGGATGACCCTATAAGCTTATACCACCTTTCTTCTATCAGTTATCATCCAAAAACTCCATGTAAAACCCTAGTTTTTGGAAATTTGATATTTTCTCTCATTAAAGGCATTTTTTATCCTGTTGTGGAAAACCTGTTTAGAGTGCTTTCCATGGTTTTCAAAACCAGACCGGAAAAACTGGGAACCGGTCACCTGACTGGTTCCGTTTTACCCCAAAACTGCTTTTTGGCCAAAACCGTTGATTTGGTCAGAACCATTGACACGGGCAGTCAAACCGTCGACCCAGACAATGGTTTTTGCCATTTTTTATTTTTTTATTTTTCTGTCAGAGCGGGCCGTCCGTTCGGACCAGACGGTCAGGCCATTCAACCTGGGAACTGGACCCAATTACGGTTCCCTGTCTGGTCCGGTTTTAAAATCCTTGGTGCTTTCTATAAAGGATCAAACCTTCCCAAATGGATCCAGTGACAAATGTACATAGTTGTTGTAATTTCTCTTTATGTTTTCCAAATTTCTGTAACTGCTCACAGTTATCTTGTACAGAGTAGATTATATATACAAGAAACTAACCAACTGCAAGTCAGGTTGGTTCTTACAATTTCCATGTCTTACTTTTAAATGGTATAGCTCTTGTTGTCATTCATGGATGTTACTGAAAATAATAGAGCATCAGCACAAACTCAGGGAGAATCTTCAAATCATGGATCTGCTTGCACTATTACAGTGGTTCCCTTGTCAAACTTCATGAATCTCATTTCCATTTGCCTTGATAGAAGCAATTATCGTTGGACTGCTCAGGTTATTCCTGCTCTTAGAGGACACCAACTTTTTGGCTATGTGGATGGGTCACTCCCCTGCCCATCACAGTTTATTGATGGTAAAAATGGAAACATTATCAACTCAGATTATTCTGCATGGCAAGAACAGGATCAATTGATCCTTAGTTGGATTCTTTCCATTTTAACAGAACAAGTTTTAGGCTTTTAGCCGAAGTTGTGGGCTGCACAACTTCTAAGTCAGTCTGGGATAGACTGAACTGACTTTTCTCTTCTAATAAATCTCGGGTGCATGATCTGAAACTAGAACTTGCCCATGTCAACCAAGGGGATCTCTCCATTACTGATCATATACAGAAATTTAAAGGACTCTTTATGATGCACTGGCTGCATCAAATTATTTTGTCTGACTCAGACATGATATACTATCTTCTTGGTGGCTTTTCTGCAGAATATGATACATTTGTCATCACAGTCACTAAACAACTTGATGACTTGACTCTTGCAGATGTGCAGAGCCTTCTTAATTTTGAAAAGTGGCTTGAACGCCATAATACCACTGTTTCAGCCAATACACCTTCAGCCCATGTTGCCACTCATAAGAAAGACTCTAGTGCTGGTTTCAATTTCTCCTACAACAATTTTGGATGCACTTCTCAACAGTACACTAGCATCAATAACAAACATCACTAATAGCACCAACAACCCCAGGCATGGCTTCAAATAACAACAACCATCAATCTGGGAATCATGATACCTTGGTTGTATGTCAACTATGTGGGTATATTGGACATTCAGCTGCTACACGTTGAAGATCTCTCTCTCTGTTGGTTCTAACAAATAGTCTGCTTCTGCTTTCACTGCTGCAATGTCTTTCTTCTTCACAAGATGGAACTTGGTTCCCTGACTCTGGGGCCACCAATCATCTCATTTCTGATTCAAGCATTCTTTCTATACATGATGACTATAATGGTATGGATCAGATCACCAGTGGGTAATGGATCCACACTTCCTATTTCACATATTGGCTCCTCCACGTTGCATACTTCTCATGGTTCCTTTCTATTGCGTAATATTTTTTGTGTGCCTCATATGACTAAGAACCTGTTCTCTGTGAGCCAGTTCTGTACGGAACATGGTGCTACCTTTGTTTTTAACTGTATGGCTTTCTCTGTAAAGGACAATGTGATGGGGCAGATACTCTTGAATGGTCCTCTGATCGTTCTTCTGCATTCATTGGAGTGTGCACATCCAAGTTAGTTTGGCACCAGATGATTGGATATACTAATCTGTGTAAAATTACACACTAAATCCCTACATACAACCAATCACTCTAAACATCTCTAAAAAGTTCCATTAAAGAATTCCATTCCTACACCTATTTTTTATTATTTTATTTTTCACTTTCTTATAGAGAAGTTGCAATTTTAGAGAGAGAGAGAGTGAGTGAAATTTATAAAAGGGGGTGGATGTTCAACTTTGTCATTGAGATGATTGGCTTAATTGAAAGGTTTATGGGTATAGGTGAAGAATATCACATTTCTATGCAAGAGAGGGATACTAAATTTACATAACCCTATGTTATGATGCAGAAGCAGATAAACTACTGGCAATGATGTTGAATCCGTAACAAATTTACTTTTTCCTTGTAGTGAAACTGTGGAAGCTAGGTGCCAATCTGCCCAGTGCAGCTTGTATATTTAATAAGTCCACCTTTGCCTTGATGAAGAGTGGGAATGACAAGTTCATAAATATGTAAGAGTGGAAAGCAAGATGCAAAAAGCACTACCCAACTAATGATGTAAAGTTCTATTCAGTGGTGCATACTTTAAAGGATGTGTTTTATCAGGAAGCAACTAGGGTATTAACACCCAGACAAACCATCAATAGTTTATATGATGAATACTAGTTTTGGAGATTTTATTGTGCACATAAGATTTTGATACCTTGGCTATAAGAAACCAATTCCACTGTTTTGGCAACACCTAAATCAAGATGATGACTTGAAACAATGTCATATGTATCAATTGGCTGAGGAATAAAAGCTGAGCATGGAGATTGTATACAGAACTCCCTCCCTCCCTCCCTCTCTCTCTCCATGCATTTTCTATAAACAACTTAGTTTAGCTCGAGCTTGAAGGCCTATGACATGCTTGTACACTATATCATCTCAAATTCAAACATGGAATCCATTACCTACTTTTTCATAAATTCATCAATAACTTTTGGAAGAAGACATGGGCAAAAAAGGGGAGTACAGTACGCCAGTACATATCACCAACTCTTATCTGAACAAACAGTGCGTCATATAAGTTGACAAACTTGAGAGCAAACAAGATCCATGAAGACACCTCTTGGATATCCAGGAAAACCAATATGAACAACCAGATAGCACTGGAAAGCTTCTTCTTCTTGGATTACATATCAATTCCACAACAGTTGGCCCTTGAAAATCTCTCAGAAAAAATTTCTACACCTTGTCATTGATGATGTACCACTACTAGAGATGAAAACAGTGAGGCCAAGAATACACTACCCATAACGCAAAGATATTCCACAGAGAATCTGATTTCTAGAAGTGCTGAGTATTAACTACCGAATAAAACATCTATAATTGGTATCACCTTTGCAATAAGTTACTTAGAATTGGGTCCATCACAAAACCCAAGGCAGAGCGAGCATTTCTTGCTAGAGTAACTTGAAATTGAGTGAATGGGAGGAGCAGAAATTTGGAGTAGCAGTTATTTCCTACGATAGGAGCCACTATATTAAAACCTTACTGCTACAGAACCTAATCGTAATCACTGAGAAGCCATAACCCAAAGAAACAAAGCAATAAATTACAATCCTTCCAGGAACCAATTACGATGCCGCAAACTTATCATCTAAAGTAGACAAAATTCACCCAAATTAGATAAAAATAAAATGCAAGTCCAAGCTCTGTTTTCTCTTATACATTTGAGAGAAATTATAATGAAATTCCAAAAAGATATATTTGGTTTTCGGTACCTGCGATGGAGTCGGACGAGAATTCGGTGGAAGTCCCAGCAACTTCCTCGCTTCGTCCCCCTTCATCTCCGGATTTTCTTCGGGTCATTCAATCTTTCTCCACATTCAACCATATTTAATAAAACACATATTTTTGAAGGCCCGGATGAACTGTTTGACCTTAGTACGCTACTTGGACGGCCTAGATCACAATGCTTTATATTATGTCTATCGTTAGGCAAGCTGATAAACAATGAACATGATCGGCGAGACAAAAGTCTTCAGAGCTCTCAGCTTATTTCACAGAGTAGAACTAAGTAGAGACTGGAAACAACGAACAACGGAACAAGGCAGACTCTATAAAGGATATTTCTTGTTTATGTTCTGCTAAATCATATCAAGTTCAACCAGGTTAGAAACTTATATTTCCCTCCCTTGTCGTTTTTCTGTTTTGTAGTTTTCTGTTTCAATGGCTACTAAGCTCCCGTCTTTCATCATTGCCAAGCCAATACCGAGATGGGCTTCTCTAATTTCATCCTTTTCTTCGGTTTCATGCGTAACCAACGCTCAAATTCCTCTCGAAAATGATCACAAACCATTTTACTCGATTGAATGTGAATCGGCAGTTCGTTTCTTAAAGAATGCTTTATGCCCAGATAACTTAATCAAAGCTTTGGAGTCTACAAGAGATTTGAGCTCCGCAGTCAAGGTATTCAAGTGGGCTTCTCTTCAAAAATGCTTTCGTCACACCGCTGAAACGTATAGTCAGATTATACTAAAGCTTGGTATGGCTGGAAGGGTTCATGAAATGGAGGACTTTTGTTATGAGATGGTCAACGTCAAATGCCATCATGCAGATGAAGCATTCTCAAGTGTAATTCATTCATTGGTTAGAAATAACAGGCTCACAGAAGCTTTGCAGGTTCTCCAGATCATGAATAGGGGTAACTGTAGGCCTTCAATTGTTGTATATAATCTTTTGTTGGGTGCTATTGTCGAGGACAATAGAGACTTTCAATCTGTTCTGTTTTTTTATAAGGAGATGGTTAAAGCAGGAAATATTCCCAATGTTGAGACCTTGAATTATCTGTTAGAGGCTTTGTGTAAAGATGGTCGAATTAGCACTGCTTTGGATCAATTCAGAAGAATGAACAAGAAAGGTTGTAAACCTAATAGTAGGACATTTGAGATAATAGTAAGAGGTCTTTGTGTGCAAAACCGAGTTGATGAATCAATTGTGGTTTTGGATGAGATGTTTGAGCTAGGTTGTAGAGGGGAGGAGCATTTCTGTAATAGCATCATACCTATTTTCTGTAGGGCTAATAGAGTGGACCAGGGGCTAAGGTTGTTTAGAATTATGAGAATTTCTGATCTTGTGCCTGAACTGTTAGTTTGTGGATGTTTGGTTCAGTGTTTGTGCAAGAATATACAGTTGAAGGATGCAATTGAGGTTCTTGAAGATATGATAGAATCTGGTTTAACTCCACCTTCTGATGTGTATGTGGATATTGTAAGTGGACTTTGCAAGGCAGATAAATTCAGTAAAGCTAAAAACTTATTAGAGAAGTATGTCTGTGAAACTTATCCTCATAATGCTTTGCTGCAATGTTACTGCGATGCTGGAAAATTTACTGAAGCCAGTGCTTTACTTGAGAAAATGGTTGAGAGGAGTATAGCTAATAGTTTTTCCTGGAGCATTCTCATAAGAGGTCTCTGTGAAAAGGGACGGCTCAGAAAATCTTTTGAAGTCATAGCTAGAATGATTGTTTCTTCATATTCCCTCAATGTTGCCATTTCCTCTGCTCTTATTGTTGGCCATTGTAAAGTGAGAAAGTATGAGGATGCTCTAGAACTATTTAGTCAGGTTCGTGGCAAATATTGGGCATTAGATTCTACCTCTTACGGTGAGCTGATTGAAGGTCTTTGCCACATAAAGAAGATCCAAGAGGCTGCTGAAGTGTTTCATTATATGTCTACTAATGAATTTCCTCTCAGATCTTCCTCATTCAATATGTTGATTGAGGCCTTATGTTTAACTGGGAAGGTGACTGAAGCAATCAGGCTACGATCGTTGGTCTATCATTCAGGCACTTTTTGTAGTCCTGTCACCTACACCACTATTATGCTCTGCTTGTGCAATTCAGGGAAAGCAAACAATGTCTCTGTGCTACTAGCTCAGATGTTGGTGGAGGGTTGTGTTTTTGATGCCAAAGCATATGATGTCCTAATACAAGGCATGTGCATACAGAGCAGAGCAAATGATTGTGCTATTTTATTCAATCAAATGATTGGTGATTGTATAGTTCCTGACTCAGAAACTCTAGATAGTCTGCTGTCTTGTTTGTCCCGTTATTCTAAGTTGCATATGATTGCAAACTCATTGGATAAACTTGTTCACAAGGGTGGTGTTTTTAGTTCTACAATGTACAACATGGTGATCAATGGACTCTGGAAGGAGGGTCATAAGCATAAAGCCTGTAATTTATTGGATCGGATGTTGGAAAATGGGTGGGTTCCAGACATTTTTACTCATGGATTTCTAGTTGGAACTATTGCTAGAGAAGAAACTGAAACAGAATTAAGAGCATGTCATGATTTCATCTTGCAGGACAAGGTTAGCAACATATTGGCTGAGGGATTGGAGAAATTGTAAAGAAAAAAAAATCACACTTAAAGAGTAGGTGTAGTTGCTTCTCTAATTGGTTGAATAATTAACTTCTTATCTTGGCAATATTGGAAGATGCGGAATGAACCATTTCATCATGCTCCATCAAAATTTTGTGGAATGCAGGGTTTGACTCTGACTTTTGTGGCCCTGATAGTAGTTGTGGCAAATCAAATTTTAATGCCTATTTGTTATGCCAATAATACCATGATAAGTTTGTTCTTGATAGCTTAAGCTACAACACCTAGGATGTCTTTGTGAATTCTCAAAAGGTAGCATCTCATAAATTTATTCTACCATTATTTTCTGTATTGTGCTGCAATGCCGCATTTCTCCATTGTTACATGATGGTTATAAGTAATTAATGATATATACCTTGGAGAGATTCTGAGGTTTCAACAGCTATCAAGTCCCACTTTCCTTTTCTTTTTCTTTTTGACAGTAGTCATGGGGTAATCTGAGAAAAGGAATGATCCGTGGCTCTTCGGAGTCATGGGTCTTTTAATTTTTACTCATAAAGTTTAGAATTCTTTGAAGGTTCTTCACTTTGCATCAATTCATATTTCTCTTAGTTGTATGCTATGAACATTCCACAGCATTATCTATCCTTATTATCTTTATATTGAGTCTGTTACTCTTTTACATTTCCTTCCTGAAGCATTGGACTTTATGGCATTGCACAATTTGAACACTCCCGGATCAGCTACCACAATTTCCTACACTAAAATTTAGATTGGAAGTTCAAACAATATATTGCTGATAAGATTGGCTTGAACGTCAAAAATGTAGCTAGGTGCAAATCTAGGTACACGTCTTTTCAAAGCAGGGCACAAATCTTTGAAAAAGAATTAAAAAACAAAAATGCAAACTTGAATTTTAAAAGATATTAAATGTTAAACACAAGCATTACATACAAAACATATTCAAAGTGAAAATGAAGTTAAAGAAAACAAATGTGGATCATACCAAAGTGCTTCAAACACTCAACTATTCAAGCATGTTGAAATTTCCAGTCTATTTATATTACCTCCTAGTTCATTACTTTAAGTAGCTAGTGTAATGTTATACATCTTGAATTCCCAACCCTAAGAGATCAGCCATCTGTCCTTGCAAAGGTCCCTTGAGACAAGTCTAAACAAGTTTATGTGGGAGGATGGGGTGGATCCAGACCTAAATTTTTGGCCCATATGCATAAAGGAGTTGGTTTCATGATTTTAGTGGTAGTTAATTCTATTTTGGGATTGGGGATCAGATGTTAGTTGTATTTTGCTTCTTAATGGAAATTTTTCTATTTGAGACTATTAGCGCTCCCCCCTCTTCTCGAGACTGGCTTCATCCAGTGCAAGTCCATGCTCACACCGTTTGAACAGCCTCTTGCAACCTTACATTGGGAATATCTCCCCATGAAATAAAGCACATAAATATGGAGGTATTCCCAATGCAAGGCTGTAAAGGCTGTTTGAACGGTCATTGCACTGACCGAAGCCAAACTCCCCCCTCTCAGGCTTTTCCATTCATTCATCCATTGTGACTTTTGGTTTTTCTCCCCTTATGAGTTTCTTATCGTCTCAGTCCAAAACCAGGATAGTGCAAGTCCTGCTGTTCAATGGTGATCACGTTAGCTGAGCTATTTATTCCCATTTTCTATTTATCTATCTTCTTCTTTCACTATTTTTTGTTTTTGGTTTCTTTATTTTATTTCTTTATCCATGATTAAACATGAATTTTTCCTTTTTTTTCTTTTATTTTTGGTTTTCATATGCTTGGATCCCAATTGGAAAGCTTGAGCATGACAATTTTTATTGGTGGAACATCCAACTAGAATTTCTGTTCAAAATAGATGGTTGCTATGTAGTGTGTCAATTCTCTCTTTTAATCTCTCCATAACAGTAAATAACAAATGAATCCCCTTATCTCATTTTCTTTTTAAGCTGGAAGTTGCAATCAAGTTATGTATGCATTTTACCCCCAGTAGTCAGAATTAATTAGAAGTCCATATCTTCAAAGTACTCTATTTTTTTAATCAAATATTAAACCCATGATCCGAGTGAGACTGCTGTGTCCAGCATATTATGGCAAAAAAAAAAGAGTAATACAGTACTATTTATAATTCTGGTATAAAAGGAACTAATGCAACAATGGGAGAAAACCAGAAAAAGAAAACTGAAATGACTGTCAATTTTTGCATCCAATAAATTGCCAAGTTTCTGTAGTTTAAGAAGCAATTAATTTATTATTACAATGCTGGTCTCAATTCCTAAGCTTTAATTTTGTCATTGATGCAACAAAAGTGGGCCCCATGTGGCTGAGGCCTATATCCGCATGGCTCCTTTAGCATTCATGTACCCCAAATCTAAAGTGAGCTTCTCTTCTTGCAAGCCCATATCTTGGGCCCAATCTTTGATCCACAGTCTTTCCTCCACACCCACCACAAAAAATGTCAACAATGGAATTAAATGGAAAATATTTTGTAATTATATTTTTGTAGGATACTTGCTTTGCAAGAAAAACGTCTTCTTCTTATGATTCTCATAAATATTAAGATTCTGTTGTTGATAAAGACAGTAATGAGGGGATCTATTTAAAGTTTAAAGAGCTTCCCAACTGAGCCACTATGCTTGATATTAGCATATTCTTCCTGAACAATGCAGGCATACAAACCAAGAACATTCTTCATAACATTGTTGAAGGCATAAAAATGTCTTATGCATGCAGAGTAGATAGCAGTTAATTTGCACAGCTTCATGTCATTAAGAAAGTTTTACATAATTTTCTATTATTTTCATTTTGCAATTGTCAAGTAGTTTTCTATTCAAGCACTAATTAACTTGATTATGTCAATATATACCAGGTTAACACTGCGAATCTTCTGTAGTTCTTTCCAGTTGTTGCACTTGTTGTTATTTATTGCTTAGAAACTATGGTTTTTTTTCTTTTTTTTTTTTGTTTCTTTCTTCCAATAAATGAAGGGCATGGTATTAAAAACCTATTCTTTTAGTTTATTACTAACAGCCTTTTTTGGTTTGTTGGAGATATATACTTATTGTGGACCTCATATAGTTGGGTTAAGGCTTGGATGATGATGATATACTTATTATGGACCATGATTTGACAAGTAGCAAAAACCTTGTTGTCACCAATGTACAGGATTCTGTATCCAACTATTGTATTTCTTTTCCCTCTCTTCCTTTTTTGCTTCAAAGCAGTCAAGAAATTTGAAGACACTGTTTCGGAAGTTCTGGTCCCACTTACAACCAACCTGTATACTTAGCAATTGATAGTTCAAACTTTGGTTTACATATAGGATGGACCTATCCTGGTTTCTCTTTGAAGATAAAGGAATTAATTCTAAGTATTGGCACCCCTTGTTTCTTTCCTTTATGGATTGTTACTGAAACTGGCTATATAGAGATTTATTCACCTTCATTTTGTGTTGGTTTATTCTACTTTTAAAGTATTTATAGAAAATAATTAAATGAAGTGGCTTTAATATTTATTTTCTCATGACTTAATCTAGGGTGTGAATATAGTGGAGATCTAATCTAGCCAGTATAACCTTTCTGCGGAGGTATTTATGTCAATTGGATAGATGTTCTTTGTATATAGATATATACTAACCGTTACTTTATTTATGTTGGTTTATAATACTTTCCTTTTTTTTTGATAAATAACAGAGACTTTTATTAAAAGATAATAATAGAAAAGGTACAAAAGGAGGGGTAAAAATTCGTAACCCTCCCAAGAAAGCAATTCAGATTACAATGTTGCTCAGAAGAAATTAACTCTTCCCATCCCTTGTTTGGCCAATGAATCTGCCAAGGAGTTGGCGCACCTCTTTATCCACTGAAACTTGACTTTCATATTTTGGGTGAGATGTCTAACTTTCTTTTTTTCATTCAGAAACTTCCACAGACTAGAAATATCCCTCATCAACGAATTTATAGCCAACTTAGAGTCACCTTCCACTATCAATTTTCTGATATTTAACTCTTGCGCTCTTTTTAACCCTTCCAAGACAGCCAATATTTCAGCTCTAAGAGAGTCCACCCCATCCAATAGAACCAGAATACAATGCAATAATTCGACCTTCATCATCTCTGAAGGCTCCCCTTATACCCGACAGACCTGGATTTCCTTCACTACTACCATCAAAGTTTAGTTTAGTGAAACCTGAAACTGGAGGGGACCAAATTGGGTGGGATACATTCTTTCATGGAGCTGACCAAGCCATTTCTTTCCACTTCCTGATGATGTCTCCTTCCGAATAATTTTTAAAAGTTAGCAAAGTTTTAACCCAATGGATCACCCTTATAGAAATCAGTTCAATGATTACACCCTTATTTCTTTCTTTCCCATGAAAGGTCCGTTGATTCCTTTCCACCCAGACTGTCCAACATACAGCTGCTCTTACACACCTCCACAGAATTTTCCCTCTCTTCTTCAGCCCCCTAACAGTAGTAGAATGAAATAGGCTTTGAACATTTGGGGGAGGGGTCCACCTGCCACCAAAAAGAGAGAAAAACCAACACCAGATTATAATACATTCCTTTCCCTTCTTTTGCTACATAAAAATGAAATTTGAGCTTCATGTAATTTCATTATGCATCTAGTAAGGGTAGGGAATTGTGTGCCATTTCCTCATATTGTCTTTTTCAGCCCCACTTTTCTTATGCATTTGCTGGTTTCAGTCATAGATTCATAATTATTTCTTTTGATCATGAAGATGGCGGTTTAGGTATATTACATGGTTCCCCTTTATCTTGCTTTCTAACAATTGATGCAAGAGATCAAGGATTAGACACCATTGAGTTTTGTAACTGTTGTCAAACAGTTCATAGACCAACTAGGTTTGAGCATTATAATTGCATCTCAATTAGATTGGTGGGGATGTTTTATTGTACTAAAAAGAGTTTTTACTTTTACTTCTAGATTTTATTCTTTTTTGAAAATTAAAAGGAGTCTTGGTTTATAATGAAGGAAATATGTGCATCAAATCAAATGCAGATACCTGGTTTTGTTATTATGAAGATCTCCTAATTAGATACAATGTCTCATCAGGTGGCAAAATTAAGATTTAGAAAGACAAATTTCCACCTCTCTACTCTCTCACCTCCACAAAGATAGCCTTGTTTCCAAGTATGTAACCTTCTTAGAAATAGGGTTAGTTTGAGATTTCAAGGCTTAAATGATGTCTAAGAGACTCTGAAGTCCCAACTACCCTCAATTCTCTGAGTCATACAAAGATACGTTCCTTGATAATTCTCTCATGACTGCAGGATTTGGACCCCAAACCCCGTTATTCTTCCACTTGTTTAAATCCCTTACCTTTGGTTCCTCTACTCAGCTAGTTTATCCTAATAAATCTATTTGGGTATGCCTAGTTCCTTCCAAGATCAGATCCTTTTGTTGGAAGGTCTATCTTGATGGAATCAATTACTCCTTTGAAATGCTTCACAGAAAAAGGCTCTATTGGTACTGTAAGAAGTTCCAAATGCTGCTAGGTGATTCAGAAGCTGTAAAAAACATAGGGTGACTCAGTTTCCAAAAGATTTCACAAGGTTGAAAGGACTGCTTGTGGTTGGGCCTAATAAAAAGGTGAAAAAAACAAAAAGTTTTTTAAGCGAAGCATTGGGTTTTCTGTTCTTACTTCTGAAGAAGCTTCATAATTAGTTAAGTTTTTGTGTGGTGCTACGTCGGTGTGTGAGTTTTGGTTGTTGAGTTTGGATTTTGGTGGTGAAGAATATTTCTTTTCTTCTCTCGAGTGATTTCTGGTCACCTTCCTGTAATCTTCTTTTTTTTCTTTAATATTTTTTTCATTTTACTTTCAAAAAAATTTCTTTCAACCCATGCGTGTTTTCTTTATAGAGCAAGTGATGAAAAATCTTTTCATTTGCTAATCTATTTTAATTTTGCAGCATGTATTTGGTAGTTTCTTTTCTCTCTATTTAGATGCAGGTTGGGCATAAAAAGCTTTTTTAATTTCCCTACTTGCTTACTGACAAAGGGAAAAGGAAAGCGTTTGTGGAGATGCACCAGAATAGGGACATTGTGGTGCATTTGGAAAGGGAGAAACACCATATTAATTAAAGAAAAGACCCAATATTGGAAGCATTTGCACTTCTCACGACTGATGATATCCTCAGAATTTGGCAACTTGTGGCTTCCTCATAAATGAGGCACACCTCTTCTGTTGCTTGGGGTCCTCCAACTCCTAAATTGATCAAGATGATTTTGGTTGTCTGCAGTCTAGGGAATTTATAATTATCAGTAGGGGAAGTATTGAGATATTGGAAATGGGCATCTTAACTCTTTAATGTACACTTCAATCTATATGCATGATATGCATGGCTTAATTTTGATGATTAGATGCATGTGTATGTGCTCTTTTTTATGGAGTCCACCTAATTCATATGCGACTTCTGTTAAATTGTATGTATGTTGGCAGTTGGCCCCAGCCATGTGTCTGAACTCTAATTCTCCTAACCAATGTTATAAAACACAAAGGTGTGACGTGAGGTGTTCCATTACCTAGAGTCGTGAGGCATCGTTTAGAATGCAAGAGGTATAAACCTCCTTAAGAGGAGGGTGAGGAGAAAGATGGAAGAGCAAGGGAAGGAGTAAGAAGAGGAAGGAGGATTTCATTTTTCTTTATTTTTAATAAAAATATTTTATATTAAGAAGAATGAAGATGCATATTACTAGTTGTCTAGTTGAAAAGGGGGCCTGTCGTGAATTCATTTGTATGGTATATATCCTAAAAACTTTGACCAATCGATCAAAACCCTCCCGAATTTTGGTTAATACCTAGTTGATTGGTAACAAGTTGTATGTTATGGATTCCATGAAAAATTCAAACCCACACAATTAGGCTTATCAATGGGTCCGTCTGGGTTGAGACATGGTAGAACTGGAAATCGAAAATATCAATGTCCTAAAACTGAATCAGACCCTTTTAGACTCATAACCAAATCGATCATTTTTTGAGACAATTAGGGTCTAACACAATTGACCCGATTATAATAAATATGCTGAAAATATTATATATATACTAGGGGTGGCAATTTTTCAACCAACCCGCTGAACCCACCCAACCCACTCGGTATCTAACCCACCCAACCTGTTCATTTACTTGGCGGGTTGGAAATGGGTTGATCACTCATTGGGTCAATTTAAATGGGTTGGCTTGGCTTAGGTTGTGGATAACCATTGGGTTAACCACTAAAGATATAAGTATTAATTCCTTAGTTTTTTTTTAATTTTTTTCATTTGAATGAAATAATTTATAATTAATGCATTAATTATTGATTAAAATTAGTTTTGCCTCAAATCAACACACTTCACCCTAATCGACATAAATCCAAATCAACTTGATCCATGTCCGGACCAACTCAACTTGGTCTAAATATGAACAAACCCGATCACCTCAGTTTGGTTTGCTTGGGCCGGTCGGACACATCTGAACCCGACCTGACCCATGGTGGACCAATGCGGGTCGACCCAAACCCAATATGGGACCGATAGGTGGTTCAGTCCCAGGCCCGGTCTGACCCGACTCAAAATTCGTCTCAATTTGCTTTGCTCGGGTTGGATAGTCCGGACTGGCTCGTATTTGTGCAACCCACTCGAATTCGGTTCGATCCAATTTACTTCTCTCGATCCGCTTTGGGCCAATCAGTTCGGCCCAAACCCGTGCACAAACCTAATATGGGTCGGTCCAAGTCAATCCATCATTGACTGAATTGGTCCAATCGTACTGATCCGGATCTAAACGATTCAACAACTCTTGATGTGATTAGCTCGAAGACAATCCAATTAGATAGTTCAAGTTGGTCTGACCGGTGTGAACCTAAGTGGCCCGGTCAAACCCGAGCATAGTTAAATGGCTTTGCCGCTTGTGTAAAAATAACATGCATGTAACGTGATTCAAACATTCACAACTTGTGTAAATAACAACTACTATTACCACCAAGCTATGACCAACTTATTTGTTAAGGAGTTATTTTTTGTTTTAAATACATAAACACAAGATTAATGGGTTTGAGTGGGTTGGATTGGGTTAAAGTGGGTTTGGATTGAACCCAACCCATTTAATTTCATATAACTGGGTCATTAATGGGTTGGCGGGTTAGATGGGTTGGGTTGAAGCTCAACCCAAACCAAACCCAACCTAACCCGCCCAATTGCCACCACTAATATATATTAGTAATTAATAAGCACGTGCATTTGCACGTGGAAATTTTAAATTACAAACATAGTTATTATTATTATTAAATTTTTGTAATCCATTTCCCAAATGTTTTGACAAAATTCTATACTTTTTCATTTTGTGTGTTCTATCTTTTTTTAAATATTTATTATCCCATTTTGCTTTCTAGTCACTTTTTAAATTATATATTTCATCTATATTATATAAATAATTACTTATCATCATACTTGATTTTTGTTTGGCATAATATATATATATATATAAATAATTACTTATTTTTGTTTAATATAATGAATATACAATATTAGAGATATGCCAAATTATTTTTTTGTATTATATATTTTATTTATTTTATTATTTAATTATGGCATTATTTATTATCCCATTTGACCCCAAATTGTTGAATACTTGAATTATTTACCCACCACTAGGAGGGAGGAAAATAGTTTTGTTTCCAAATTACTTTTCAAAATATTTATTTTTACACTATTAAAATTAATATTATAAATTAAATTAGTAGAATTTAATGATAAGAAAAATATATCTTAAATATAGGATTTAATGAGAGAATATATACCTTAGATATGAGATTTAATTAGAGAGAATAGGAAAATAATTTATTTCCAATTGGTTTTAAATTTTACATTTCATTTCCATCATTAATAAAAATATTTATTACTTTTCATACTTATTATTGTTTAATATGCCGGACATATGATGTTAAAAATGTTTCCTTTTTTTTTGCATTTTATCTAATATTGAACTTTATTATTTAATTGTGACAACATGGATTGACCCATTTGACCCAAAATGGTTTAATTTCTTACCACCACCTACATGAAAACACTATTTTTTCTAGATAGATTTTAAAAGTATAAGTTATACTTTTAAATGTTGGATTTAATGAGAAGAAATTGAATGCATTGAATATCTTAAAATTACCTATTTTCAATTCATTTAATATCAATAAAAAATTACCTTATTTGTCTTATTTTTTATCGATAAATGTAAATATAAAGGGATGAATTTTGTCGTTAGAAAATTTCAAAAATATTCTTAAGGTTATTCATCCTTTTTATATACACATAATTTGGATTTGGTCTAAATCGATTTGGAATTGGGTAGAACCGTTTCCAAACCAATATTTATCCATACTAACTATAAAAGAGCGAATGCCCCTTTGGCATAAAGTATGTCTCACTTAAAAACCTGTCCACTTTCAGAACTGACCAATTATAAGTATTCAGAAACATGAATTATAAATAATTTTGTCTCAGATATATTGCCACATGCACTATGTTTAGTAGTAAATATAAAACCAAAACTGACCCAATTCATTCGAGAACATCGGGTCAGATCCTATCCATTGACAGACCAGAATATCCATCCGCATCGATCGAAATAGTGATTAATTACGGTTTACGACGAGTTCTTGTTGGAGAACCGTTAGGAGAATTGGGGATGGACTTGAATTTAGCGCCCATCATTTCATTTGGGGAATGGGGATGGAATGGTTAGTAGTAGTAGACTAGTAGTTGCTCTAAATATGGAACAGCCTTGTCCTATAAATGCCTCCACCCACGTCCCTCTATCTCCTTCATCCTTTGAGCTTGAGGTAGCAGAGGATCATCCTCTCTCTCTCTCTCTCTTCATTTCTAATAATCTCTCTCAATCCCCGCCCCGCCTCTTCTGGTGCGGAAGAGGATTGGGGAGAGAGAGAGAGAGAAATTAATGGCCAAGGCGGCTGTTGCCGGTATTTCTGTCATCATCGTCGTCGGTGTTGTCATTGGTGCCGTTATTGGTATAAGCCGCATTGGTCAGCCCAACGATGACACCGGTTCTGAGGGCAACGGTAGCCTGTCGCCCAAGATGAAATTCGTTAACTCCCTCTGCGACTCTACCAGTTATAAGGATAACTGTCTTAATAGCCTTAGCCCGGTCGCCAACAATGCAAGCGCAGAGCCAAATGACTACCTCAGGGCCGCCATTAAGGCCACAACCATAGAGGTGAAGAAGGCCTTAGAAATGTCTGGCGTAATTGGGATGGCCACAACCAGCTCTTACGATCGTATGAGCATCGAGGATTGTCAGGACTTGTTGCAATTCGCCGTTGATGAGCTGGATGCTTCATTCTCAATGGTGGGTAATCCTGAAATGCACCCCGTCGATGACCGTGTTGCTGAGCTCAAGAACTGGTTGAGCGCTGTTGTCTCGTACCAAGAGACATGCCTGGATGGAATAGAGAACCCGGAGTTGAAGACTGCAATGAATAATGGGCTCCTCAATGCCACCCAGCTCACGAGCAATGCCCTCGCCATCGTCTCCGAGGTCGCTAAGATACTCAAAGCCCTCGATGTCCATTTGGACGGCACGAAAACCAACCGGCGACTTCTCAACGTGAATGGGTACCCCACTTGGTTTTCATCGGCGGACCGGAAGCTTCTGGCGTCGCAGGATAATGGAAGGCTGACGCCTAATGCAGTGGTGGCCAAGGATGGTAGTGGCCAGTTCAAGACCATAGCCGCAGCCCTTGCTGCATACCCAAAGAAAAACAATGGAAGGTACGTTATCTACGTGAAAGCCGGTGTCTACGAAGAATACATCACTGTCACCAAGGAACAGGTTAACGTTTTCATGTATGGAGATGGACCAACGAAGACGATCATCACTGGTAGAAAGAACAATCGTCAAGGCGTCCCCACCTTCCAGACTGCCTCCTTCAGTAAGTTGGATTAATGAATATATATATTGATTTCATCGATCCATCTCATCATGCGTACATCGATCTGATCAGATAACTCTTTAATTCCGGCGGTTCCCATGGAGCATTAATTAACTTAACTAATTTCATATCATATTGTAGCTGCTATTGGAAAAGGATTCATCGCCAAGTCGATTGGATTCCAGAACACAGCCGGTCCCGAAGGGCACCAAGCCGTGGCACTTCGCGTCCAGTCTGATATGTCGGCCTTTTTCAACTGTAGGATGGACGGGTACCAAGACACGCTGTATGTTCAGACACATCGTCAGTTCTACAGAAACTGTGTCATTACCGGCACCATCGACTTCATATTCGGCGACTCGTCGACGGTGATCCAAAACTCTCTGATTATAGTCAGGAAACCCATGGACAACCAGCAAAACACGGTGACTGCTCACGGGAGGAAGGATAAGGGTGAACGCACTGGTCTGGTCATCCAAAATTGCCGGATTGTGCCTGAGGAGAAGCTCTTCCCACAGAGGTTCAAGATCCGCTCATACTTGGGGCGCCCATGGAAGGAATACTCGAGGACGGTGATCATGGAATCCACCATTGGTGATTTAATCCAACCTGAAGGGTGGATGCCATGGTCAGGAGATTTTGCACTCGACACATTGTTCTACGCTGAGTATGGGAACCGGGGACCTGGTGCAGCCACAGGCAAGAGGGTCAACTGGAAGGGTTTCAAGGTCATTACCAACAAAAGGGAGGCTCTTCAGTTTACAGCTGGTCCTTTCCTTGAAGGAGATAAATGGTTGCCAGGCACTACAACACCTTTCGACCTTGGCTTGACCCAAAACTAAATTAATTAAGACGACTACAACATGTCTACATAGAGAGAGAGAGAGAGAAGAGAGAGTCAAGACACACACACACAATAACATGAAAATCCAGTTGCAATTTGGTTCCATAAATTGAATTTCTTGGAGAGAATGATGTAACATGATTTATGTTCGAGTTCAACCACTACAACTATTATTTCCAATTTAATTAATATTTGCTGCAATTAAATTGGCTTACGTTAGATCGTATAGATTCCATTTTATGTAGCCAAATAGAGGTAAATCGACCATACATCCTTTTGCTTTTAGGATATAATATATATATATATATATATATATATATATTGAGATTTCATAGAATGCACGATATATTTTGATTTGATAAAGGTAAAAAAATGTATACAAATTAATTAATTTGGGTGCATTTGGAAACGGTGCAAATAAGTGTGAATGCAAATATGTAGTGTAAAATGGTTCATATAAATTGTAAAATTGGGTTAGTTTTGCACCAATAAATTTACCTTCTTACCAAAGAGACTTTTAGCTATAATGGATGCAAATATGAATTCCAATAAAGCATATGTTTTTTTTATCAAAAGCTAACTTGAATGCAAATTTACTTCTTTTTTATTGATGTATTTTTATATCTTATTATCAATGTAAATATGCATTGGTCTGTCATTTGTTAATGCATAGATGTAGTGTTGCCAAATATAGTTAAAAGTGAACCAGAGTGCAAATTTACCCGAATCGAGATTTACACTCCATTTGCATCGTTTCCAAATGCAGCCTTTGTAATTGTACAAGTTCCCTACCTTTTTCTACCTTTCCCTTTAAACCAAAGGCAGACTTTGGGTACAAAGAAAACAACACTAGTCTAACAAAAATGGAAATTGTTCGGGCCATGGCTGAGCTGGTCCTAATAGACATGTGGCCGCCCAGTCAGCCCAGCCACGTCGGCATAGCTCGGCCAGCTCCGCAGCATACATGGCCTCTACGACCTGGGTCGGGCTACGCTATTACTATGACACCCCATCTTATCCTCTCAACCACGTCAGTTGCATGTCATGCGAATGAGCATAACTACAAATAAGGAGGAGTAAGGAAGACAACTCCGTCGGGGAATAGGACTCTATCCCAAATACCTCGGTGGCCAACCTCATCCCAACAACCCTGGAAGCCTAATCCGACCAGGACACGAACCTTTGGCTATAAAGAGATACTCCATGCTCAAGGTAAGGGATTCTGACTTCTAACACACGTACTTCCTCTTTGCTCAGCCCAGCACTCTCCTATCTCGGCCTAGCCTTCTGCTACCTCCTACTAACTTGAGCATCAGAGTGCCTACCCAGGGATAACTCCTCGGGCCTCTGACTTCTCCTTTCTTGATCATAGGTCTTGAAGTGCGGCCTCGTCCTTGTAGCTCGGCATCGCCCTGTTGGCAAGGATGATTTGGTTGCTCTCCTCAATTCGTGCACCACCTTGGATTAAGCAGCACTAGATTGGCACCATATGTAGGATACACACAAAAAGCCTTCCCGAAATCTCTCTCACTACGCAATCAAGGAAGCGATCAAGATGCCGAGAAACCATTCTGAGTGATCAATAGGCCGATCCTCATCTCGAGAATCTTGTCGCCACAATTCTCTACACCAAGAAACTCAACAAAACCCAACCACGATCGATCCCGCGCAATTCCAAGCGATGCAAGATAAGGTCGACAAGATCTTCGAGATGATGCAGAACCTAGGATCCGCGTCACCGCCCAACAGAACCATCCCGCCTCCCACCCCGATGCGCACGAAGGATGATCCTCGCCTCGAGGACCTCAAAGTGCACCGGGCTGACAAGGGGCAGCGCGGTCCAATCAAGAAAGGCAAGACAGCAAGAAAGTCTGCCCCCTCCGTCCACTGTTGCGAGCCTGACAGCCACAACAGGACACACCAAACCATGCAGATCCTCGCCAAAGAAAGGCTCAATAGACGGACACCGCCTCGCGTGGTCTCTGTTGCCGAATCCAACTCTGTGAAGGACTGCCCTACGCGCCCTAAGAAAGAAAGGGCAACACATACCACGGCTTCGGACCATAGGGATGCCGAAATCCGGGAACTCCAACAATGTCAAGAGGAGTTGGAGCACAGTCAAGTTCAGAGGAGCACGGCGCTGGCCGTAGACCAGCTCGTGCAACCCATTGCTCAACTTGTTCGAGAACCACTGTCCATCCAAGAAATTGTGGACGAGGTAACTCCCACAGGATGGTGGGCACCCTAGCACAAAAAATACGATGGGAACACTGACCCTACCGACCACGTCGAGGCCCTAAAGGCTTAATTGATGCTGCACAGATCTTCTGAGGGTCTGATGTGCAAGACTCTCATGGCCACACTCAAGGGCCCAACCCTGACCTAGTACTCCTCACTCCCCCCGTGCTCCATAGCATCATGGAGTCAGCTGGAGACCCAGTTCCGGGCACAGTTTACAACAAGCCAGAAGCAATGGAAAACCTCAGCTAGCTCATGCAGGTGCGATAGAGGAAAAATGAATCTCTCAAAGACTACCTGGCGAGGTTCAACTTCTCCATCCGACATGGACTCCACCCCTCACCATTCAACTTCTCCATCTCCAAGCACCTCCCGTATACACTAGTTGACCTAATGACTCATGCCCAGAAATATATTAATGCGGAAGAAGCACAGGCACAAGTGTGGGACAAGGAAGAAAGGCCCGACAAAAAGAGGAGAGACGCCGAGGAGCGGAAATCAGAAAGATCAGATCGGGACCATAAGAGGCAAGGTCGCCGACCCGATCATAAACCACAAACACCGTCGCCGACTTACTGGAACTTCACACCACTTAGTGCACTATGGTCTGAAGTCCTAATGCAAATCCGTGACCGCAGTTACATTCGTTGACCCGAGAAGATGAAAACGCAAGGCAACAAGAGGAACCATGACAAGTATTGCGAGTTCCATAGAAACCACGGCCACGACACAAAGAACTGTTTCGACCTATGCAACCACATCGAAGACCTGATCAGGCGCAAGTACCTCGGCGGGTTCATTGACAAAAGCGAGAATCCGGCACAGGAAGAACAATGCGCGGAGAATGCTCAACCACCTTCCTGAGCCCCTCCTACTGGTGTGATCCACGTCGTATCAGGAGGAATCGTCACAGCAGGAAAGAGTAGCTCGAGGTGCAAGAAGTATGCATGGCTGTGCGAAATCGACAACCAAGGGCACAAGAAGAAGCATGACCAGTCAATCACCTTCACTGACGATGACCTCCAAGTGGTTCAAACCCCGCATGATGATGCCTTGGTAATCACAACCG
The DNA here is from genome assembly GCF_055504915.1 of Nelumbo nucifera. Classification (NCBI taxonomy): domain Eukaryota; kingdom Viridiplantae; phylum Streptophyta; class Magnoliopsida; order Proteales; family Nelumbonaceae; genus Nelumbo; species Nelumbo nucifera. Next base: position 110,271,456 of record NC_142651.1, read on the forward strand.
AGGTTGCTAATTTTGAGATGCGGCGGATTATGGTTGATACAGGTAGCTCCGTTGATGTGCTCTTCGAGGATGCATTCGAGAAGCTCGGCATCGATAAAGAGCGCCTCACCCCCATCAACACTCCCCTAATGGGCTTCTCTAGGGAGTCCATCCTGCCCACTGGAAGGATAACCCTTCCCCTCCTGATCGAAGATGGCGGCATCACTGCGACAACCATGGTGGACTTCATTGTGGTTCATTGCCCCTCATCTTACAATGTTATCCTCGGTAGGCTGACCCCTAATTCTCTACAAGCAACGGTCTCCACATTCCACCTTTCCATGAAGTTCCCCACTGAATACGGCGTAGGTGTAGTACGTGGAGACCGAAGGACTACGCGGCAGTGCTACTTGCTATCCTACCGAGGACCACGCCCAATCGCAGAAACATTGATGGCTGAAGTCTATGACCTACGGGACAAGGTGAGAACACAACGCAGTCAGTTTGTTGATGACCTCATTCAGGTGCCGCTCAACGAAGAAGACCCCGAGAGGACAATCCAAGTAGGCTCTCTCTTAGATGACCACATCCGGGAAGAACTTGTACAGCTGCAAAGGGATCACGCCGACGTGTTTGCCTAGTCAGAGGAAGATATGCCGGGGATTGACCCCGAAGTCATCTCACACTGCCTGAACGCTGACCCTCATTACCAACCTATCAAATAGAAGAAGAGGAGCTTTGCTACAGAACAGTGGCAGGTGATCCCTGACAAAGTGCAGATGTTGCTCGACGTCGGCTTCATTCAAGAAGTCAAATACCCCATTGGCTGGCCAATGTGGTGATGGTGAAGAAGGCCAATGGGAAGTGGAGGATATGCATCGAATTCACCGACCTAAACAAAGTCTGCCCTAAGGACAACTTCTGAGCTTCATGGATGCCTTCTCGGGATACAACCAGATTCGAATGCACCTAGATGACCAGGAGAAAATGGCATTCATCATCGACCGTAGTCTATACTGCTACAAGGTGATGCCCTTCGGCCTCAAGAACGCTGGCGCCACCTATCAGTGCCTGGTGAATGAGGTATTTAAGGATTAGCTTGGCCGAAACGTGGAAGCATACATCGACGACATGCTCGTGAAGAGCAAGAAGGCCGAGCACCACCTTGCTGTCCTAAAGGAAGTCTTCGGCACCCTCAGGAAGTATAAGATGAAGCTAAACCCAACCAAATGCACTTTCGGGGTTGGCTTGGGTAAATTCCTGGGGTTCATGGTGACATAGAGAGGGATTGAAGCAAATCCAGAGAAAATACAAGCCATCCTCGACATGCAATCGCCCCAAACTCACAAATAAGTGCAATGACTCACCGGTAGAGTAGCTTCCCCCAATAGATTCATGTCCAAATTCGTAGACCGATGTCTACCCTTCTTCAAAGCCCTCAAGCGACCAAAGGACTTCTAGTGGACCGAGGAATGCGCGCGGTCCTTTCAAGAGCTGAAGCAGTACCTGAGCTCGTCACCTCTCCTCACTAAGCCGAGCCCAAGGGATGAGTTACTACTCTACCTCTCGGCCAGGGATGAGGTCGTCAGCTCGGTACTAGTTAAGGAGGAAGACCGGGTATAGAGGCTGATCTACTATACTAGCAATGATCTCAACGGCACAGAAACCCGGTACTCCAACTTGGAAAAAATGGCCTTAGCACTGGTTACCTCGGCCAGAAAGCTCAGGCCATACTTCCAAGCCCACAACATTTGAGTGCTCACCGACCAGCCGCTCAAGCAAGTCCTCCAAAGGCCGGAAGCATCTAGCTGCTTGATCAAATGGAACGTAGAGCAGAGTGAGTTTGACATCGAATACGCACCTCGACCCGCGATCAAAGCTCAACCCTTGGCCGACTTCATTGCTGAATGCACATTCACCACCGAGGATCCTGCCCCGCCGCCACAAGTATGGACTCTGCATGTGGATGGCTCATCAAATCAACAAAGCAATGGGGCCGGCCTCATTCTCCTCGGCCCAGATGACATGGTGCTAGAGCATGCTCTCAGATTCAAGTTTAAAGCATTCAACAACGAGGCTGAGTATGAGGCCCTGATCACTGGACTTTGCCTCGCCTTAGACCTGGGAGCCTAGAGAATAAAAGCCTTCAACGACTCACAGTTTGTAGTCAACCAAATCCTCAGCCAGTTTGAGACGCAGACACCTACGACTGTGAGCTATCTATAGAAGGTACAAAAGCTCACCCACCGGCCTGAGCACTTTAACATCCAGCAGATTCCTTGAGCCGAAAATACATGAATTGATGCGCTATCAAAGCTAGCTAGCTCCCCGAAAGTCGACCTCGATACAACAGTGTGGTTAGACACGCTGGCTCAGTCGAGCATCACACTAACAACCCTCCTCTTCCTCTCAGTACAACACGGTTCATCCTGGATGGACACCATCACACAGTACTTCCAAGAAGGTACGCTTCCAGAAGATCAGATAGAAGCAAAGAGACTCCAACATAGATCAGCCCGGTACTGCCTCATCCAAGGCTAGCTCTACCGCCGCTTGTACACTTTCCCCTACCTAAAGTGTCTCTCCCTAGCCGAGGCAGATTACGTCCTTAGGGAGATCCATGAAGGTATCTATGGAGACCATCTCGGCGCGCACACCCTAGAACACAAGGCACTCCGGCAAGGTTATTTCTGGTTGACGAAGAAGCAAGATGCAGCCCAGCTAGTTCAGAAATGCGACAGTTGTCAGCGACATTCCAATCTCCATCATCAACCCACAGTCCCCTTAAAGTCGATCACTAGCTCATGGCCATTCGCACAGTGGGGTATGGACATCCTCGGTCCCTTCCCCACCGCGGTTGCGTAGAAGAAGTTCCTCTTGGTGGTAGTGTATTACTTCACCAAATGGGTGGAAGCCGAAGCATGCATTACCGCGCACAATGCCCGAAACTTTTTATGGCAAGGTATTGTCTGCTAATTCGGTATTTCGTGCATCCTCATCACAGACAATGGGGCATAGTTCACCGACCAAAAGTTTGAAGCTCTCTGCGCCGACCTAAGGATTGACCACCGAACTACTGCCGTACATTGACCCCAGAGCAATGGGCAGACCGAGGTGGCCAATCGAACCTTATTGCACGACCTGAAAACTCGACTAGATCAAGCCAAGGGAAGGTGGGTCGAGGAACTACCGAGTATACTTTGGGCATACAGGACTACTCTGCGGATGGCTACTGGAGAGACACCCTTCAACCTGACCTATGGGGCTAAGAACATGGTACTCGTGGAAATAAGCTCCCCAACTCTCCAGACCAAGCATTTTGACAAAGATCAGAATGACGAGGACCTCCGCGCAGATTTAGACTTGATAGAAGAAGCCTGGGACCGAGCACATATCAAGATGGTAGCACAACAATAGAGGATGGCGAAATACTACGATTCCAAAGTTAGAAGACATGAGTTCAAAATGGGTGATCTCGTCCTCCGCAAAGTTATTGTGCCTACAACCGGGAAAGGCAAGCTCGGATCAAACTAGGAAGGGCCATACAGAATCACCAGATTCCTTGGACCGGGCACCTACAGACTCGAAGACCTCGATGGCTGACCAATATTGAGGAGTTAGAACACAGGGAATCTTCAAATGTACTATCAGTAGTTTGATGATTAATGCAAAATTTTTTATTCCAGCCACACGTTTGATTGTCCCGCACACTGCACATACAGTTGTGCTACATAGCCACACAACACATGCGTAGCTCGGCACAACTCATTGACTTGGCTGATCTTCAAATGGTCCAAGCCCACAACGCATAGCTTGGCAGCGTATCGCCGACCAACTCGACTTAGCTGTCCACGGCCCGAGCCTAAGGTGGAGAAGAACACCCCCACCCATCAAGACTTGAGGATGGTCATTAAACTCCACTCACCCATTGACTAACATTCGATCAGAGCTAGCCGAGCAACGGCCAGCCCTCGAAGGGCCCCAAAGGCTCCCGAGACCAGAAACTGAGCATCCTGGAGATGAGAACTCAGAATATACCCTGGCTCCACTAGCTGGAGACTAAAGATCTCGGCCAACCCAAAACCTCGGCCAAGGCAAGGCCGAGGAACCCAAAAAGAAAAAAAAAAACAAAGAGAAAGAGAAAGAGAAGAAGAGAGAAAATATATACACACATGAGTATAGAGCAAAAAATTTTCATCAAGTTAAACGTTTAGTACAGCGGTTAAGGCTCGGCATACTGAGCTATTACAAGGACAAGAAAAGCAGAGAAATTTGTGGCCACTCAATCCTTGGCAGGGGGATCAACGGTATCCTCATCATCTTCACCATCCTCATCCCCGTCGATCTCTTCATCAGCAACATTGTCCGAAGCAGGTGTAGTGTCCAAGTTGTACGTCTCCCAAGTCTACACAATCTCGCTTAGCTCCGGGCAGTGACGCAAAGCCCTCTTGTGGAAGACGTTGAATCCAGCCTCAAAGGAAGCCAAGGCATATTGGTCCATGTATTGTCGAAGCTCCACCGAGGCCTTATACTAGTCCACCGCTTCCTCAGTGGCCTCCTACCTCAGCTGCTCCCTCTCCGCCTTTAGCTCGGTAATCTCCTGCCTTGGGTTATGCACCATGTTTGCCTGCTTAGCCAATTGTGCCTTTATCTTGTCCACCTCCTTCTCCAGCACAGCTAACCATTCCTCAGCAGCCTTCAGCTCAGCCAATTGAGTCTTCTTTCGTAGATATTTCGAGTGCTCCACTTCATACATTCCCTACAAATGTCAAAGTCGGTCAATCAGAGAAATCGTTGAGCATGTATTCTATGAACATAAGAGGCACCCTTAGCATGAATAAACTTGAAGCAATGAGAGCAAGTTCGAGCTTACCTGAGTTGCCGCCCGAATGAGTTAAGGCGCCACTCCCAGTATTCACAGCCTCCTTAGTAATATATGTCGTCATCATCCCACGAAGCAGTTGCTCGGGAACCCCAGGGGTATCTAGCCCGTCTCGGCTACAGACCGACCAGCGCAGCACGTGGATGTCTGAGCTACTGCTCCCCCCCTCAGTCTGTAGAGGAAAGGCAACCCGGTGAGGTTCCTCAGGATCCACCACAACAACATCTCCATCATCGTTTCCCCGTTGTCGAACTCTTTTCTAGCGACGAGATGCCCTCTTAGAAGACCTCGGAGGAGGGTCTACTTCTGGGCGGACCTGCGGCTGTGCGGCAGCCCGGTTCTACCTCTGCCAAATCTCCCTCATCCGCTGGATGATCTCCTCCTCATTGGCCATCTCTACACATGCACCGCAACAAGCAGAAGATCAGAGAAGCGAAAAAAGAGAATATGTGAATAACTCGATAAGTAAAGTGAAGTCACGAAAAGAACAAACTAGCCACCCTACGCATTAACCCGGCGAGCATCAACATCTCCGAGCATGTGTACGCAACTACATTTATCTCATGAATCATGCTTAGAGTCGGAGCCGACCTCTCCTTCTAGGTGAGTGCAGACCATAGAGGTTGTGGCACTCTCGTCCTCGGCTCTTGTAGCACAGCTGGGAAGGGGAGGCCCTCGAGACAATGCACGAAGAAAAAAGTCTCATTCCAATGCTTCACAGAGGAAGGGGCTCCGACCAACACCTTGACGTTCTTCCTAGTTAAGAAGTAGTAATAACCCTGTTGGTGAGGTTTCAACTAGCGGAGGAAGCTCACCATACCCAGGGTCAGCTCGATGTCACGAACAACACAGTAAGACATGAGGCTGAACAAAAGCCTAAAGGAGTTCAGCATCAACTGCACCGGCAATACTCGGTACCACCCAAGCACCCCGGCGATCCCTTCATTCAGAGGAAACCTTAGCCTAACTTCCAAATTGTTCTCGTACACACATATCTCGCCGGGCCGAGCATCTGTTGCCATCTTGCCGAACTGCGGGCACCTCATTCGGAATTCCTCGGGAATGTCGTACATAGCTCGGATCCAAGTCATATCCCCAAGGATCAAGACGCAGGGAGTGGTTCCAAACCGACGATTAGCTCGCAAGGGAAGCTCTACTTTTACCCTCGAAGGACCAACCTCGGCCTCCTCAAGCTCAGCAGACTCAAAATCCCCAACCCCTAACCCATTGTCAAAGTCACTAGAACTCGAAGAAGAACTAGAACCAGAAGAAGAGTAGGGGGATGAAGAAGACATCTTACCGAGCTAAAGACTGAGGAATAAGAGCAAAAATCGAGCAATGCCAACAACACCTCACCGAGCAATCCAAGCAACTCCTTTTGCAAATGACGAAGGAAAAATGCCCATCCACCCCTACTTATAACCCCCAGGAACGCAAATCAACGTCAGATCAGTGGTAGGGATCAAACGCCGCTTTGACAGAGATCAGGAAGTCTAATCGACACGACTATCACAACACGCGTATAGCCTCGGGAACCGAAGCAACGTTTAGAGCATTAATCGCCTTGGTTCGCACTTCAGCACCAGTCCAACCAACGCCGTGGATGCCCGGGGTTCACCCAGGACCACCGGTCCAGTTAACTCCTCGGGTTTCCTCAGGACACCCAACAGCGAACGTCAACCAAAGGAGGCCTCGCCATGCCTCAATCGGGCATCCCACTCTTTGACTTCGAAACTAGGGGAGTGGTGTTCGGATTCCGAAATTTCAAGTACAAGTTCCTTAGCCGAAAAGCAAAGACCCCGACTCCATAGCTTGGCACCTCCGAGGCCCTCGACTTTGGAGCTCGACACACCATGGCTAAGCATCATAGTGGCCTCAACACCGAAGCTCAGCCTCCCACCGGCATCAGAAATCCCTTCCTCGACACCTGGCCGAGCTAAGCCCCCAACTTCGGAGCTCGGCACACCATGGCCGAGCATCACAATGGCCTCAACACCAAAGCTCAGCCTCCACCAGGGATCAAAAGGCCCTTCCTCGACACCCAGCTGAGCTAAGCGACCATGCAGCATTTCAATCGAGGAACGAAGAGCCTTTCCTCGGCTCCACCAGGAAGACAGACCTCGAAGCTTAGTTCGACACCTCGACATCTTGCCGAGCTATGCGACCATGTAACACTTCAGCCGAGCACTCCCCCTCCTTAGCTCCAGAACTAGGGGAGTGGTGTTCAGATTCCGAAGTTAGAATTCTTGGAGTTCTGCAACCGATGATTGAAGGACTCCCTGGCCACAGCTCACATTCTGGCAAACACCGAGGAACATTAAGTAGAGCAGACGCTCAACCAGACTTCAACTAGACATCAACTTGGAGTTCCTCAGCCAAGGAACAAAGCATCTTGTCGCACTAGACCTCGACCGAACACTTCATGCCTCAACTTCATAACTGGGCGAGTGGTGTTCGGGCCATGGATGAGCTGGTCCTGATAGACACGTGGCTGCCCAGTCATCACCCAGTCAGCCCAGCCACATTGACATAGTTCGACCATCTTCGTGACATACATGGCCTTTGTGACCTAGGCAGACTACGCAATTACTGTGGCCCCCCATCTTATCCTCTCAACCATGTCAGCTACACATCACGCGGATGAGCATAACTATGGATAAGGAGGAGTAAGGAAGACAACTCCATCGGGGAATAGGACTCTATCTCAAATACCTCGGCAACCAACCTCATCCCGACAACCCCAGAAGCCTAATCTGACTAGGACATGGACCTTCGGCTATAAAGAGATACTCCATGCTTAAGGTAAGGGATTCCGACTTCTGACACTCGTACTTTCTCTTTGCTCGGCCCAGCACTCTCCTAGCTCAGCCTAGCCTTCTTCTACCTCCTACTAACTTGAGCGTCGGAGTGCCTACCCGGGGATAACTCCTCAGGCCTTTGACTTCTCTTTTCTTGATCATAGGTCTTGAAGCGTGGCCTTGTCCTTATAGCTCAGCATTGCCCTGTTAATGAGGACTATCTGATTGCTCTCCTCAATTCGTATACCACCTCGGATTGAGTAGCATCAGAAACCCTAACTACATTGTGTTCAGTGAGTTATAAAAACCCAATATGGAGTTGACACATTGGTTAATTATTGATTGGGTTTTTTTATCTCATTGTACATGTACTCTGTCTTCTTAAAAATGTTCTCTGTTACAAGAATGTAACAGGTTAAAATTCACATAGTAGACAACAAAGGATCAGGGATCAGGGCCGAGTTCATCTAGTGCAACCTGATCAGGTCTGCACAACCTAGGCCATTTGCTGGTATAATTGGTTGTCATAATGTAAGAAATTATGTTTAATTTGTTGCCATACTCTCTCTATGCCTTCACATGAGGACAAACTAACTTCATTAGTGTGAAATAAGAACCTACCCGTTTGTTCACCCCTAGTTAGTAATTTGGTATTTAGGAGACCACTTTGATAACATAAATTATTGGATATAGTTATTTGGATGATTCAGATTGATATAAATCGTATACTTGGATGGTTGTGATTAATTCATTGATCTTAAAAGGTGACTTTGATTGCCTATCTTTGGGTTGATTTGGTACACTAGCTATGTGACCTGAATTTGGTACAATGCTTGAAGGGCAAGAACACTTAATAAAAGGACACCATATAAATGGGACTATATATTTGGTTTCATCTACCATTTCATTCCCATGTTCTGAATTAGTTGATAGATTTTTGCACATTAATTGGATTTTCAAGATCAATCTGAATTATTTTGAAAACCCCATTTTAATGGTTTAGATACTTGCCTAGAAGATCATGACTGAAAAATGTTTTCAAATAAAATCAATGGAAAATAGTAAAATCATCATCTATACTAATATAAAGCGGACACTTGCCTTTTGTTACGTGTCATAAAAGATAAATCCAAATGCCTAGTTTGGCTTCAGTCACAGTCAGTGCACGGTCCATTCGAATAGCCTTTATGGCCTTGCATTGGAAATATCTCCCCATGAAATAAAGTACATATATATACAGATATTCTCAATACAAGGCTATAAAAGTTGTTCGAACAGTTTTTGAACGGGCCTTGCACTGACTGAAACTGATCTCCCAAATGCCACATGAGTATCATATATGGTCAATACTTGCTTGCATATGTACTCTTACAGTAGTAGTTTAAATAAAAAATGGACATTTTCAGGTTTATATTCTTCAAGGTATGCAGGCATATTCATCTATTTATATGGTGAAATGCCAGTAGAGTGATTGATGTGGTAACTGAGTAAAAGTATGGGAATTGAGGGATGTAACACAGTAGTTCAGGGTGTTAAGTGATACATCTCCCACCATGAGGGGTTCTTTTTTATTTATTTATGTATTTTTGATAAAGGGAATTGGATGGGGTACATGGAGTTATTACCCTAAAAGGAATGACTAATAACTAGGGGTGTTCAATTGGTCCAGATCCCCCAAACTGATCCAAACCATAAATTGCCGATTTGATCTTATCTAGCCTTAAAATTGTTTGGTCTGGTATGAGAAATATTTGGTTTGATCTTTTTTTTTTTTGAATTTCAAAAGCCAGACTAGACCATGACCCAAATTATTAATAATATATAATACATATGTTTAAACACATCTAATACAACTATACATATATATATATAAAGAGAGAGATAAGCACACAAGTATTCATTTAATATTTAAACATATTATATAACTCTTTAATGTAAAAGATTAAATAAATCTAATGAGATTTGGAACCTAGTTTGCCATTCGTAACCAAACCATACAATTAAAACATTTCAATTTGCTATTTGAATTATATTTGTTAGGTATGTATGCTATTTGGGATTTTTAATTGGGTTAAGCCTAATAGAATGGCCCAACTCATATTCAAAACTAAACCAAACTTTAATAAAATGGTTTTGGTCTGCTTTGGTTTCTATACTAAAATGATTTGGTCTGATTTGGTTTCTATACTAAAATGATTTGGTCTGGTTTGAGAAATTCTCAAATCTTAATTTTCTGGTTTAGTCTAAGATTTTCTCCAAGCCAAACCAACTAGACCATGGAAACCCCTACTAATAACAACCTATGCTAATGGTAGCCAAAATCACACTTTTTGAGGTGAATGGTGGTAATTGATTGGAGCAAGAGAAGGTGGAAAAGAAAAGGTGAACAATTAAGCTATGGAGTAAAATTGACTTGTGTGTTTCTTTCTTCTTCTCTTGTTCTTATTTATACGGGGAAATTATAAAAAGCTCCTTTGGATTTTTCTGACAATCTTATGAATCTCCCTTGATGTTTAAAAAGAAAAGGATGCAAACACATCCCTTTTATTAGCTCTCTAGCAATATAAACATTGAAGTTACCAAAATGCCCTTATTACTATTAAATTGTGAAATATAAAGTGAATATATTTTTGGGATATTTTAGTAAATGCACATTCAAATTAGGTAGCCTGAACTCAGCCCGAGCCCCACCCAACCTTATCCAACCCAAGTCTAAGTCCAATTATGTACTTGCATATAGACATGTTAATCGACCAAGTGGCCTAATAGGCCAGCTTGACCTAACCCATTATTTCTTGGGCTTGGACATGATTTTTAGGCATATGGGTTGAACTTGGGTCTAAAACACTAGGTTCAACGTTTTTTAAGCTAGGCTCGAACTTTCTTAAAAGGCTTGTCTTGATAATATTCTATATACTAAGAAAATATATTTCATATACTAAAAATATTTTTTTTATATTCATTTTTCTTTGCTCCTCTTTTATTTTTTCAAGCCATGGTGAGGTTTTTTTTAAGTATTTTTAGGTTTTGAGATAGTTCAATATAATATAAAACAATTTTACTTTAAAGTAAAGAATAAAAATTTCTTCTTGACCAATTTTCAAGCTGATCTTTAAGCTTTATATGAGGGTCAGGCTCGAGCTCAAGATCTAAGTTTGATGGTCGGGGTAGGCGTGGATTCAAGCTAGAATGTGTTCTTTTAATAAAAAGGCAAAGCCTGACCCAAATCCAGCCAATGAATAGATCTACAATATATACGCATATATATATATATATATATATATATACATATTTGCGTGCGTTCAACCATACACTTACAAATACATGCATATCAATTTTTAGTGTTATTTAAAAACAAATATCAATTTTTAGCATGAATTGGTTGTCCAATTTGATCCCGATCGCACTCGAGTGGGATAATACGGGCTTGACATCATGCTTGGGTATTTTCTGTAATTTTCCATATATTAATACTTGTAGAACCTCAAACCACATAGGGGGTGCAAATCAGGCGGGTTGGACTGGGCTTATGATCAATCTGGGCATGACCCTAAAATTTGGGTTTATGGCTCGAGTCCAAGGTCAAGCTCAATCTTCCCAACCCAAGCCAACCTACACTATAATTTGATGCACTCGAGCTCAGAGCAGGCTCGGCCCGAGCCGCTCAGGTTGATTAATACCTACATATATATATTATGTATGTAACTATTTATGTATAAATATATATGATTGGACTGGACTCAGATCGGATTTGGACTAGCCTAGCCTGAAAAATAAAAAGACTGACATCTTAGACCCGAGACCAGCCCTACTACCCGTATAAAATTTCGACATGAACCGATTCGGGCTCTAGCTAGGCCAGCCCAATTGGCACCTCTAAAAGCTAAAAGCATAAAACGACACGCTTGGTGCGCACCCGTTTCCAGATTCCAACAGTGATATGAGCTTCGCCCTTTTCCTTTTTCACTACCAAATAAGGCAAAGTCTTGTAAATTCTTCCGCGAAAGGCAAGGATCGTTCCGGTCGTCAAGTAAAGATAAACACATAACAGCCACGCGACCTCGGAGGAGTCAGACGTCCCTTCTCTCTACACTCCTTGAAACGGGTTTCCTCCTTCCACATTTCATCCGCATTTCACATTATGATCCCTTCTCCAAACCTCTACCTCTCTGCGCTTCCAAATATCTCTTAACCCAACTGAGCACGACAGGATTGATGCTTACAGTCGAGAGAACAATTGCGGTATCTTTCTCAGAACTCCCCAACCGTTTTTTTCCATTTGTAAATTTCTTAGCGTTCGGTTTGCTTTTCGAATCTGCATCTCATTTGAATCTCGGGGGGTCTTAAAACCCTAATTGCTAGGGTTTGTGTGTTGTTTTTTTAGGGTTTTGTTCAATGTGTCAAAGAAACATATTATTATTACCCCTAATTTGAATATCTATAGGTTGATTAAACCCTAATTTTCAAGTTGGTTTGGGTTTTAGGCGTTTCTGTTCGTTATATTCTCCATGCTTCTGAAATTATGAAGCGAGACCAGCTTTCCTCCGAATGCGGTGGCTGCGGCTCCGAGGAGCGATGGCTCCTCCACAACGTCCGGCACCGAGGAATCTACCGACGTCTCTGTACTTCTTGCGTCTTGAAGTTCCATGGCGGATCATTTTGCCCTCATTGCTTTGAGGTGTACGAGGGGTCTCTACCTCCACATGAACGCGTCATGTGCTTGAAATGTCCGTCTGTTGCACACCTGGCCTGTGTCGGCATTGAAAGTGCTCCTCGTTATGTTTGTCCCACATGTCTAAACCCTGCCTTCTTGTTCTTCGAAGTTGGTGCCTCGAGTAAGAAGATCAAAGTCGGGGAAGGTGATTCGGCGAATGGTGGAGGGCGGCGGGTGCTTGATCAGAAGTCTGCCAAGGTTTTTCTTGCTTCTGCAAAGATCGCTGCTGTTTCGATGAGCAAAGCGGCGGCTGTGGCTAGGATTGAGGCCGAAAGAAGAGTTAAAGAAGCCTCAGTGACGAAGAAGAGAGCACGGGAGGCGTTGGAGCGAGTTGCTTTCCTCGTGGCAAAGGAGAAAGAGAAAGACAAAGACAAAGAGAAGGAGAAGGAGAAGGAGAAAGAGAAAGACAAGGAGAAAGAGAGGGGAAAGGAATTGGCGCGTTCCATGGTGGAGCAGAAGAAGAAACCGAAAGGGAATACTGCTGTTACTGCTGCTGTGGCTGCGCACAAGCGGATACAAAGTAACCCTAGGGCTGGGGGAAATGGTAAACCTGGTGGGGTTCTGGTACATTTGAATGATATTGGTTCAAGCGTGAAAGAAAGGTTGACAGGGACGAATCTTTCAACTGTAGTGCTAGGGCTGCCTAAGAATGGTGTTTCCATTGGAAACAAGGATAAACAAAAAGTGGTGCCGGGTTCTGGCGTGGTGCACCAGCAACTTCAGAACCATGCTTCTGTGAAAGAAAATGATAAGTTGGGCAGTATGCTTCATTTACAAAATCATAATATACAAGTTGAGAAGGAGAAGAATAACAATGGAGTGCTTACAGTTCCTCCAGTCGTTGGACAATTGCAGCATCCTCAACATGATAATGGTGTGGAAGAGGAGAGAGGCCAGTCAGGATTAGTGGATTCTGAGTTGGGTTCCCGACTGCCCCAATCAAACCAAGGTGGGCAGCTAAGCCATTGTCCTTTATTTTCTATGTCCTTTTCTTTTACATATTCTTTACCATCATTTGTCTTATGGATGTCAATGCATGAGTTGCAGATAAATTGGCCGCAGAGACAATTTCAGGATTTTTACTTACAGGATCATCAAATGCTGCGGGTTAGCCTTGTGAGTTATTCTTGCTGAAACAAGTTGAATATTATTGTTATATTTCATTTTGCCCTTCGATGAATGTCTGGAATCTTGGGAGATCATTAGACTGACTTGTTATGTACCTTAACTTGTTCTAGAGAAGTTAAATATCTTGGACCCTCTTGTATCTTTAATATGAAAACTATATCTGTTTTTTCTTATGCTCCTATGTTTTGGTTTCCACTGTCAAGCTTAAGAACGGACTTGATCATTGTTTTATACAAGAGAATTGACACTATTGGAATCTACATCATTTATTTTAACATGTAACATTTACTCAGCTATTCCATATTTGACAAAGATGATTCACGGATTAATCTTACAAAGTTATCTCAAATTCATCAATGGGCCATCTATTTGCATGAATTATTTAGGATGTACATAGATTGTAATTAAAATGGAATTGGGGTGCCCCCATACACAAACTAATTGTGTTTTTAATGCTAAGTAAAACGGTTGCAGTGAATGGTATGTAGATATGGGTAGAGGAATGAGAGACCCTTGGTTGCTTAGTTATAATTATAATTATAATTATTCTTCTTATTAGGTGCAGTGTCACACAATGTATCATATGTATTTAGTTTTTTTTTGTTTTTTTTGTTTTTTTTGTTTTTTTTTTTCTCTTTGGAGTGGCTATCACGGGGATTGCTGCTGTTGGTGGGAGTTTGGTGTGCATAATGCTGTTCTTAGCCTTGGTGGGAAACTATCTATTACCTTATATTTTTACTTGCTTTCTTTTAATAAAAACTTATCTGAACTGTCAAAATAATTTATCAGTTCAAGGAACTAACATGCATTGATAAATTAACAATCATTCTTCCACTTAATTGTGTGCTTAATTGTATAGAAAAATGTCTTGTTTATCATATTAATAAAAAAGTTCTTGGTTCTACCATAGAGCTTGATGGATGCTAATTTCTTATTAGTAAAGCTCTGTTTGGTGTTCAATATTGTAACATCATGCTTGAGAAGGAATAACTTGATAGAGTTTAGTAAAGATAAGTGGTAAGCAGCAACATATTTTGGATTTCCTTTGGCAGTGGCATGGTAGAGGTCTTGGCAGAACAGTGATTTAAAAGGACTAGGTGCATAGGTTAGGCACATTTTAAGGTATGCGCCTTGCCTAGGCCCCAGGTGCAACACTTTCAAAAGGTGTGCACCTTGTGCTTCAGGCCAGGTGTGCGCCTTTTTATTTTTTGTGTTTTTTGTTCTCTTTTGAACCTAGTAGTTGGGCCCCCCAAACCTGATCAAGCCCAAATAAGTCCATGATAGGGTCTTAATTTCTTAATCCCTACACAAAAAATGATTTTGTAATTTTAATTGCTTTTTAAGAAGATATTTTATTAGGATGAATGAAGAACATTAGAAAATAGGGGTTCTCGGAGTTTCGGTGAGTGAGCAAAGCGAGCGAAAGGTGGCTTGGACCTTTCATTCATTATCCTAGTAAATCATCTTCTTAAAAGGCAATTAAGATTATAAAATCATTTTTTTATAGAGGGATTAAGAATATAAGACCCTAACATGAACTTGTTTGGGCTTTCCTTGAGGGGCTTGGTACAAGGGCGACTTATAGAATCAGGAATGCAAGATGTTTTACATCACATTACCTATTTGAAGTAAACCAATTGAGGAAAGAAAGAGATTGAGGGTTTTGCATGCTTGAATATGTTTTATATATTTGGTTTTATTTTTAAATTTCATTTGAACACGTTTTACATGTTATGTTTATGTATTTTAATTTTAGATAATTGTTTTTTGGGTAAATTACAAAGACCCCCCTATACTATGGGGTCAGTGACAAAGACCCCCTATACTTTGTTTTGCGACAAAGACCCCCCTTGTACTATGACCATGAGACAAAGACCCCCTTCCATTAGCCTTTCGTCCAAAAAACTGTTACAATATTTTTTAATCCCCATACTACCCTTATGAGATTAAAAAACACTGTTCATCTTCCCAACCTTGCGATACACGATAATCCCCGTTCCTTCACATTTCTCTCTCTCTCTCTCTCTCCCACCCCCCCGATCTTAGCCAGTCCCTCACGGCCTTTCCTTTGCCAACAAAGCATCCCACATTGGTTGGATCAATTTTCATCGGACTTCTCATCTGAACCATCATCTGTTTAACCAGGGCTTTCCCTGGCGATTCCCCTTTCACACTGCTATGCTTTTCCGATCCACATATCACCCTAAACTTCGTCGGAGTTACCCAACTTCCCGCTCTAAACCTTGATCTTAGCACTTGTACCCACTTAAGCATGATCAAATAAGCAGTAGCCAAGTGCATTCCGTGTAAATCCAACTTCCCCTCCGAAGGGCACCATTTCAAGGCATCCACCAGTACAGAATATCCGATTACTTGTTCAACCGACAAGGTTTCATCTTTCTGTAGCCTTCCTTTCAGATCCTCCATTGAAAGGGGGACAGATTTCAGGTCTTTGAGCAAGGACGTGATTGTTGGGCATGAAGAATTGTACGTCCGTATTGAAAAGGAAATGTTAGAATCCTTCATTTTTTGAAGCCATGAAGCCATCTCCGATAGCTTGCTATGAGCTCCAAACGACGAAAGAACCATGTTCGAACAAATTTACCCAACATCCTCCATTTTCCGAAGAACTCTTTGCGTATCCGTGAATAATCCTAATCTACTGTATCCACTCACTAGAGACTTGAACTCAAAAGAAGAGGGTTTGAATCCTCAAATTATCTATTCGCATAGGAGGATCCTGGTTCCGTTCCGGATTAGGTTGTTTTGGAGGCGGTTTTTGACCTCTAAGAGCGGAATTCGGGTGAGTTCTCATAGATCTGTCTCAACCGTCTTTTGAAATTTGGTCTGTTTCCTCCCCTTGTGCCTCTTTCTTTGAGTCCCTCTGTTCTATTTCCTCCCCTTGGGTGTTTCCAGTTAAAGGAGTTTGGTCTAGGCCCATCCCTCCTAAAATAGCGGTTTTCTGCTAGGAAGTTTACCATGGTAAGATTAATACTTTGGATAACCTGCAAAAGAAGAAACCTTTTATGTGTTTGTCCCCAAATTTGTGTACTCTTGGTAAATTGCAGAGTGAGGACTGTTATCATCTGATGATATCTTGCTCCTTTGTTGCAGCTATTTGGAATTGGATTTTCTTGTTGTTTGGGTGCAGGTGGAACTTTCCATCCAACACAAATATGCTCTTTGATTCGTCTATCTTTGGTTGGCCCACAGGGGGGGGGGGAATTAATGTGGAAATGTGCTAGAGCAGCTCTGTTATGGACTGTTTGGGAGGAAAGAAATACCAGAATCTTTCAAGGAAAGGAGCCTCTCTGAAGTAAAAGGGTGTATCTTGACAAGGGCAACCCATTGGCTAAAAACTTCAGCACTTTTTGAGAATTACTCCCATGATGATTTCAGGAGAAATTGGGCAGTGGTGGCTTCCGCTTTTTCTCAAAAGAGTAGAATACAAGTTAGTTGGCTACCCCCTTCAGAGGGTGCTGTGAAATTGAACTTAGATGGGAGTAGTCAAGGGAATCCAGGACCCTCGGGCATAGGAGGGGTTTGGAGAGATAAGGATATAGCAACATTATTTCCTTATACTCATGACCAGTGGGAGTTGGAGACTCTACAAGGGCTAAGATACTAGCAGCAGTACAAGGAATACAACTTGACAACCAACTCGGAGTGGAGAATTTGTTAATTGAGGGAGACTCTAAGGTGGTTGTGGGTTGGTTGTCGAATCCAGATACTCTTAATTGGGATTATAGGGATCTTCTAAGAAGAGTTAACTGGCTTACAAGAAATATGTCAATTTTCAGTGGGTTAGCAGGTCAGCAAATGTTTTGGCTGATTCTCTTGCTAAACAAAGGGTTTCAGGGGTTTCTTTGTATCGGGTTACTTTGTAAACTGATTTCTGTTAAGTGTGAGTTTTTTGCTTTCATCCTTAAAGAGGAGGTCACATCTCATGTCTCTTATTAGGCTGTTTGTATGCTCAATTTTTCTCTACTAATGATAGTTTCATTCATTTATCAAAAAAAGGAAACATTCTAGGCCCCGTATATATAAGATATCTACATCATGCTAGTCAATAGAAACTGAAGAATGCAGCAGATTCTGAATTGAAGCATGATGGGGAATTTGTTTGAACAGCTCCTGAATTGAAAACAGAAGTGGTTATACACCTCACTGGCCAATGGGCATTGCAGAAATAAATGACAAACTCTTCCTCTGCAGGCTATCAGATGCTTATCCAACACAGCATGCTAGAGCATGATAGAAACTTTGGAAGGAATATGAGGTTACCAAGCCTCTTTGCGTGAGTTCAGCTTCAGTCAGGGCAGCCCATTCGGGCAGCTTTTACTGCCTTGCATTGAGAATATCTCCATATTTGTGTGCTTTATTTCATGGGGAGATATTCCCAATGCAAGGTTACAAAAGGCTGTTAGAATGGTGTGGGCATAGATTTGCCCTGATAGAATCCGATCTCCTTTGCATGGGACTTTACCACTGGATTGGAGCCAAGTTCTTAAATAATGATTAATGACCTGACAGAAAACTTCCCTAAGCTTTCCCATTTTCAGATCCTTTCATCTTCTTTATTTGTTCAATGGGTGTTATTGAGCAATGTTTTCAACCTGTTGTTGACATGGCCGGTTGAACTGTTTGAACCATGACCTGGCCTTGATTCTGGGTCAGGTTCTGCTGAAACCCACCATTTGGTAAAAAAATGTTGACCTGGTCAAAAGTGCAACCCAGGCAGTTCAACAGTTGGCCTGTTTCCATAACTTTTCTCTCCGATGCCCGATCGGGGTGATCTTTTTTTTTTATATATTTTGGGTAACTTATCGAGGTCATGCGTCACAAGGCACTGAACCCACTATTTTTGCCAAAAAAACCTTTTTGGACCTCAAATGGTAAGTTTTAGCATTTTTTTGCAAATAAAAAAATAAAAACTGAATTAAGAAACATAAAATAATATTTATGTATACATATATTAGGGTCCATTTGGTTCACAGTCAGAATCGGAATGCTCTATTCCTATAGTCTGTTTGGTTCAGACAGGAATGGGAATTGGAATTGGAATCAGCAGGAATGGAATTCCATTCCCAAGGGAGGGGCAAGGAATGGCCATTCCAGTGGGAATGGGAATGGGATTCCGATTCCACCCAACCAAACAGTTGGAATCGGAATAGCCCATTCCGATTCCAAACCCCTATTCCCATGAACCAAACGGGGCCTTACATCTCAAAAATAATTATACATTTTTTATTGGTAAAATACATGTTTGCACACACAAACACACATGATGGATTCATGATATATACTAGCCCCTCTCAGCTTTGGAACTAATGCAATGTAAATTGCAGTTAAGCTTCTTTCCAAAGATCCATTTGCTTGGAATTCTTTGATGGATTTCATGATGTCTTCCTTCACAAACAACCTACTCTTCTTGAAATATAGGCTTGTAAATCCATCATGGTCCAGTGCCTTGTTGCCTTATAGATTTGAAATAACACTCTCTCTGTTGTTCTTACAGTCTTCCTATATAGTTCTGAATTGCAGGCATTCTAAGTTGGGTTTCTTCTGCCATTTTCCCTGAATAGTTTCTTGTAAAATTATAAAATGTAGTTTTTTACTTCCAATTTATCCTCCAACGCCTCTCCACTTTATCTCAATTTTCTGATAGCATTCACATTTCTTCTTGTATTAGCCCTCTACCTCCATTTTATGTCTTCCTGAAATGCTGCTTTATCAGAAACATGTTTTGTCTCCCATCTTCTCCTTCTGGCCTTGGGCATTGGTCCCTCCTATTCTTTATTATTTATTCAAAATCACTGTTAGTCCTGTCACTTAAAATTCGAAACCCACCTTTCTTTTCATATGAGTAATGAATGGTGTTGAACTCTCCCCCCACACACCACAGACTATATTCTACTTTGATCAAATGCCATCCAATTCTTCCAAAATAATGGTCTGGTTTCATCTTCATTCAGTCCATAAAACCCTGGAATTGTTCCCTTGAATCTGCTAGCATAGCTTCAATAGACAATAGGAACATGCCTACCAAAGACTCCAAGGTCCAAGCAACTAGTCTTTTCAGTATTTCCTTATCACATATATGCCCCCTGCTGTACTCGTTGCCTCCAAACACCTCTAATCATAGTGGCCACTTCCCCATACAATTCTGACCGACATGGCGTCCACCATATGTTGTTTGTTTTCTTGTAATAACACTACATGCTCATAAATTGGAGGGACACAATGAAACTTGTCTTTCACCCCATGTTTTCATTCTTCGTCCAAGGGACAGTGAATAAATTGGTTACTCTCATAAATTGTGTGGTGGCTCGTGAGTTATGACAATATTGCCTAGACATATTGTGGGGTGGCAACTTTCATTTAGATCCCTGTAGACGCCATCAGACCATCTGTGATTTCATCCACCGGTGGAAAGGAAGTAAAATGGGAAAGGGGGGAAGGATCTATTGGAAGTCTGGAAGGGAACAATTCATGTAGTGATGTGGGGCATTTGTGAAGAATGCAATAGAAGATTTTTTGAAAATAAAAGCATCCCTTTGTTAGACCTTAGAAGGTATATCCTTTTGTTATCTCGTAGATGCAAACAGATAGAAGTTTCTCTGGAGTCAGCTATGGTGATCTTGGTAGAAATCTCATGGAAATCCTAAAGTCTCTTCAACCAACTCTCTCCTAGCTCTGAGACTTGCTACTTGCTTTCGTCTTGCAGTTTGAGAAATACTGCTGAGGTAAAGGCCGAATTGGGGTGGGGTTATCTTGAGAGCTGATGGCTTTTTGGGCTTTTAGTGGTCCTGTACTCGTGTCACTGCAAGGTACTACTGGAAGGGCTTATGGTTTGCCAAAGGCCTTCTCTCTGGTTCCTTGCTTGTGGAGGGGGATCTAGGATTATGAATGGTTAATCAATTTTGGGAGAGTTCCATGGAGGCTGGCTTATTTTCTGCTTGGAATTCATTTTTCTGTTTCCATTGGCTGCTGCTAAAGATGAGATATTTGAATCAAGTGGTTGATTCCTTAGCTAAATCAGGTGTGGAGAGATTTTTTTTTTGTATGATGCTAAAAGATTAAATATGTCCTTGATTGGGTACCCGTATATAATGTTAGAATCCAAAAAATATGAACTATTTTAATAGTATTCAAAAAACATGGAGACAAGTCCATGTTTTCTCTTGGACATGCATTCATTCTGATTCCCATGTCCATGTTCATGCAATGTTGCTTAGGACTACAGCTTTAACCTACTAGCCTGAGCTCATCTACCCTGAGCTCTTTTAGCCCCATCAATGTGTAACAAATCACTTCTTCCAACTGGTACAGTTGGTTGTCTTCTATGCATGTGCCCAAACCATCTTAGTCTACTATCTTTCTCATTTCATCACCTATTGGAGCTACTCCTAGGTTTCTACGGATAACTTCGTTCCTAATCCTATCCTTTATAGTTTTTCCACTCATCTGTCTTAGCATTCACATTTTTTTTTCTGATCAATAACGCATTCATTAGGAATTTCATTAAATCAGGAAAAAGATGATTACAAAGAAGAAGACGAGCACTCTTGTCTTCCACATACAGCTTGAGCACTTAAGAAAAGGAAAGGAAATGGAAACAGTAGTTTACAAATTGGCCCAAAACATTGAGTCCCTTTCTACCCCTTGTTTAGCTAATCCATCAGCCAAGGAATTAGCCGATCTTTGAACCCACCTCATCTTCACTTCCTTCTCCCTCACCAGCCACTTAAACTTTTTCCTCTCATTACTATAATTCCATAGGCTACTGTTATCTTTATTCAGCCACCCTATTACCACCTCCGAATCCTCTTCAATTATGATTTTCCTCTCATTACTGTAATTAGCATTCACATTTTTGCCACATCCATTTTCTGGAAAATAACTATTGATATAAAAAATAATTGGAAAATAACTATTGATGACAATACTTCCATGTAGAAATGCAAAAAGTAGATAAGCATGCAGAAAATCCTATGTTTGGCATGTTGATTCCTGCATCAATTAACATGACTTATTCAAACAAAAGAAGACCAATTTTGGATTTAGCTTTCATCACGATGTGTTCTTACTCCAGAAGGTCTTGACATTAGGGTTTGGTTTCTTGATCACTTCAGTTCCTTTTTTTCTTTTCATTTCCATTTTTTCCTTTTGTGACAGTAACAGACTATTGACCCAGTGCCGTCTGTGGGTCCCAGTTAAATGATGGTTTTCATTGTTTGGATGAGCTAACTGGCCAGTTAGCCAGTAAAACCATGACCCAGTGAGCATTCTGGTTTTCTGTTCCATCAGTCTAAGACATTTCACACTGCTGTGCAGGAAACACCCCTTCATTTGGCCTAGGTAGTCCCAGTAGCCACTCGTTTGTTTCTGTTATAAATCCCCCCTTGCCCCCAAAGAATCAAATCCCTGAATAATTGAATCCTAGTAGCTCCTTGTTTTTCTAGCCCATCTGCCAAGCTGTTGGTAACCTTGGAATCCAATTCTCTGGTCCTCAGTTGCTTGTCTCTTTTGTGATATATCTATATACACAAGATCCTGTGTTGTTTTTCATTAACCGTCCTACAACAGTTCTGGAGTCACAAGGGCCATTCTGGGAGGAGAAACTGCCTTTCTCTGGGTCCTGCTAAAGTGTCCCCCCATGTCTGTAAGGCAATGAATAAAAGAGTCGCCATAAACTTGTTGTTTCTTAACCTTCCTCAAACAATATTTACAATAAGTTGCTTGCCTTGCCATTTTTGTTGGTTGGATGGGCACATAAGATGACTGAGCCCCTTAAAATCTGATTTCTTAAGGTTGGTATTTGATCATTGAGCAACTTCCAGCTGTTTGAAGATTTCACCTACAATTTAAAATTGTTTAACTGTGCATACGTCAAAGAAAATCTGCAATTATTCTTGGTACATTTCTTTCCAAGTTCTTTTTTGGAGTTGTTCTGTGAGTGGCAGAGGGTGATTATTGCATCAGATTTTGCATGTGGTACTTGTTTTTGTTATTGTTGTTAGTAATTGGAGTCTGGTTAAATGAGGTGTCTGGAGAAATACTCAGACATGTTCATCAAGGAGTAAGATGAAGATGCAAATACTCAGAAGATGGAAACGAGTATTTTTTTTCCTACATCCCATGCATATTTTGTCTCACATTGAACGATATGATTACTGGTGCAGCCACTTTTTGTTGGCATTGATAATCAATGGATCCTTTCTATCTGTTTTAAGTTGTTTAGTTCCAGTTATCGTCAAGTTTATTTACTACTCATTGGATACTTAAATTAAAGTTTTTATGCAACGATTTATTCAATCTAAAGAAATTACAAATACTTATTGAAGGATGGAGTGGGCAAATTTGTTCTAGTTCTTTTGACCCTCAGAAGAAAAGAGGGAAAAGAGAGGGTCAAAAGAACTAAAGCCTATTGTGGCTGGAATGATACTGACAGATAATTTTCTATTGTTCAGGTAAGTGGACCTACTCGTGGCAAATTAAAAGAGCAATACTGCAGCGGTACGATTGGAATGCAGATATCATCCTGTTTGTTCTGCAGTGGTAGTGCCTTTGTTGCCAGATCACGATACTCCTTGCGTTGCCAGCAGGACTGACTATTATGCCATGGCAGAGAGAGCATGCATGTAGTACGGGACGTGGTACTGTGGTAGTGTGCTGTGTGATGGGCAAACGAGGTGACCACATTGGTGTCACGTTATTGGTTTTGTGCTCATGTGATGGGTGAAAAGTAAATACACCCAGAGCATGATCCATGTCGAAGACTTGGTCCCACCATTTGATCCTTAGCAGGGACAGCTTTGGAAAATAATGATCTAGTCTGGTTAGATTATTGAGGATCCTAGCTGTCAGATGCATTGCATTCCTGTAAACTGTCACAACGGTCATGGTGAATGATGTGAGTAAATTGTTTTACCCTTGCCGTCGAAATCTGGTCCCCAAAGTTTTTTGTCCAGAGGCTGGTCTCCAGTTACTTAAATCATTTCGTGTATTTTTACACCGTCAGAGGTTGTATGCTTAGGAGGAGTAAAAACCTGGGAGGTACGCAATGTTCCTATATATGGATGTCCAAAAGTTGGGTGGCCGAAATCGACTATTATTCCCAGAGGATCAGAATTGAAATAGGGATCTTATTTCTTGTACTGTTTTTTCTAGGTAAAAACTGTCGAGGTGTATCGATATGTAGCTCCCCGATACACCTCTATAGGGGTTGTATCGGGTCAGACTAGTTCAGACTATAGCTGGGACATAAACTGACTCCTCTGAACCGGTTTTGAAGAAAAATAAATAAATAAGCCTTTTGCAGGAATCACAGGGGCTCCATAATTTGTGTAGGAAAAAAGACGATTTCCATCAATGCCGCCAAAAAGTCGGTTTTAAATGTTCATTGCCCAAAATGGAGAAGCACAAACCTTGCCGAATTTGAAATTTTTATGCGCCTTGGAATGAAATTCAAAAATGTTAACAGTACAGACCATAAATGAAGAGGAGCATCTGCTGAAAGACGCAAATCTGCTGCAACAGACCATAAATGAGGATATCTAGACCATCAAATTGCATGAGATTCAATATGTTAGTAGTACGACTGTACGAGATCGTCGACATCTTTCACTGCCTTGAACTGAAAGATGTAATTGCATCCATCTCCTGCTGCAAGAGAAGAGCATCAATGAAGACATCTAGACTATCCCCCTGCATGACATCATTAATCGAATGGTGTGTTATCCCAACACGGTGATCTGTCACACGTCCCTGGGGAAAGTTGTATGTTCGGATGCGTTCAGATCTGTCCCCACTTCCAATCTGCTCAACATATCAGGTGCTTGTATTTATTTTGAGGAAAAGATGAGATACAACTACCTACTGCAAAATAATCTTACATGCACATACCTGTTCTGATCGAAGTCTTGATCTGGTTGTCTGAATTCTAGATCTCTCCATTTCGTATAACTTTGCACATAATACTTTAAGTGCCTTGGCCTTGTTCTGTCAACGACCATAAATGAACGGAATTAAGAAAATAACCCCCCCAAAAAAGGTGATTAGCACTCAATCACAGCAACAATGCCAATACTAACATAACTGGAACCATGACCTTACTGGACAGATGATGCTTGTCTATTGGTACTGATATTAGCTTAACCTATTTTCAACTTTTATTTTTATTTTTCAAAAATTTTCTAGTCCATTTATTATTTAATCCAGCCATGCAAGTAACCATTCAAACTAGATGCTCAAATGGTTGAAAAGCTTTTAAGCCATGATGCTAACTCCAATAGTTTTAGTTTGAAGTGGTTCATGATTCAAACATTAAGTAGGGCTAGCAACCTAATTGTGTTATGGTAATTGAGATTCTTTAACCTCATTGCTGCACATCTAACCAGCACTCTTTTTAGTCAGCCAATGAATATTTAAATGTTAAGACAATTACAGTTACCAAAGGAACAGGAGAAAATTATTAGCTCCTAGTGCAAAGCATTAAGAAGATAACGAAGAGTCGCATGAGGTAATAATCAGTTACCATATGCTGCGAACGTTCATCCTGTATCGATACAGTAATTCCTGATGGAATGTGAGTTATCCTTACTGCACTATTTGTTGTATTTGCATGCTGACCACCTGACCCACCCGATCTGTAAGTATCAATTCTCAAATCTTCACTCCGCAACTGAACATCTACCTGCAGAAACCTCACAGAGGAAAATGAATAACAATCTATATCAAAAAAAAAAAAAAAAGATAACCACACTAAATCGTATTATCCATGATTGAACTTCAATGCTATATTTTTATTTCAGATGTGTATTATGGGCAATAGGATTTGCCAGTTTATCAATATAGAGCTGACATGTATAGGCTATTACGCAGTCCTGTTTCCAACTATCTGGGGTTTTAGGAGGGGTGGACTTTATATAGACCTAACCATTGGCATTTTATCACGAAAAGTGTCCAACTCAGACTTAAACTCATATTCTCATGTTTGACATATGTATATATGCTCATTTTTTGGGGTGTGCTTGTCTGAACTCAGGTGTACCTCACCTAGCTTGTTACTATATTTTGATAAATTAACCTTCAATTTGTTGTTGATTATGTAATTTTTTATATTGTAGGTTTAATCATGATACTTGGAATTTAAGCAGTTAAGCCTATGTATGACTTGAATGTACAAATACAAGTTTTGTATTAATAACACAATACTATAAAAAATTGAGCTGAAAGGCTTTTTAAAATCTTAATACACACCAATATGCAAATCTAAATTCTGAAACATCAAATGACATAGAAGTCTTTTTAAAATATTTTGTTTCAGAATTAGATTTGCATATTAGTGTGTATTCTTTTGTTTTCTTTCTCAAAAGTGGCACTTCATTTCATTCAAGAAGCAGCTTCATCTTTACCTTCCCTTTCTTTTCCTTTCCTTTCCATTATTTTTCCTTTTTTTTTTATCTTTTTGTATGCAATGTGCATGAAGCACATACACCTCTGTCCTGCACCTGAGGCATATGCCTCAAAAAACACCAATGCCTCTGGCATACACCCTCAGGGCGTTTTGGGGGCACCGCATACACCTCCCACGCCTTTTAAAACATTGCCTTCAACATCCTCTGCTCTGAGGCTAAGATCATCCACACCTATCTTGACCATTGGCATCAGATACTTCTCTTCTAAAACATTACCAATTCCTCTCTCTCTCTCTCTCTCTCAAAAAAAAAAAACAAAAACAAAAAAACAAAAGAACAAAGATTTGCTTACTTCCACCACTGTATATAAATCAATTAATTTCTTCAATCACTTGGGCTTCATCCACTATAACCTCCTCTTCACTTGAAGCACCATCATCTGCATCTTCATTTTTTCTATCTTCATCCTCATCATCATCCTGCAGTGGTCTCGTCCCATAGTTTCCCTTTCTTTTGTAGACCTTTGAAGATGCCTATGAAGTGATGATTCCTTTAGATTGTTCTTTGTCCAAGCTACAGCCACCAGAATTCCATTTAACTTCATTTGGTGGTTGCCATTGCAATCATATTGTGGACCGAGCTGTCAACCCACTGCCATCCTCTAAAGACATCAACTAAAGTGACAAGGCTAAAAACCTTCAAGGTCTTCACCTAATCCCATATAAAGATTTAATTGCATTCTCAACATTTGCTAAATAATGGGAAGGTTCTCAAGATTGAAATAGGTCTTTATTTATCAAAAAAGATTCAAATATGTTTTTAGATGTCTTCTTTTGTAGCAAATATTATTTTTTAATCCCACTCCTTAGGAAATAAATATCTTGTAGCCCTTAAAAGAGGCATATTATAAAATCCCTGTAAACTCTTTTGAGATGATAAATGGAATATGAATTTTTTCTTGCAGTTTTGTGGTGTGGTGTTGATCCACCTAAGAAGATTCTAGTAGTCTGATCTTTTGCATTTTCAAATTACACACTTAAGTCCTCTTAATTATATTCTTATTCTTCACTTTATTTTGTTGTAACTGAATTTCA